>NW_008611410.1:149664-187953 GCF_000691845.1 Merops nubicus
ATCAGTATGTCTTCACTTTGAATAATCCTGCAGTATAAAAATCTTCCACATCACTAAACATGGCCTCAGTACACAGAAGATCTTTACTAACATCAAAGTCCCTACACCTCTCTGTTTATCCCTCTTCCTCTCCACCTCCTCCAGCAAACTGCATTTCCAAGTGTATAAAGTATAGAAAAATGAGACAAATTGACCTCTTATGTAAATATCCTGAAGAGTCTCAATTACAAAAAAAAAACCTTTGAGGCCCTTTAATTCTCCTCTAAAAGTTTGTAGTTTTCCCAATATATTTTAGTTAGCATTTAAATTTGAAATATAATTTTAATTCCTTTTAGTATTCAATCAATGCAGAACAGAAATGGCACCTTTCAAGACCTCACAAGGAACATATCTTAGCAATCTGAGGAATTGCTTCTCTCCCTACAAAGTGATATAGTCACAAAACCCCATTGACTGAAAAGCAGCTCACACTTCCTAAACACACCTACCAGGAGTGCACATTTTTATGAAGAATTCTTTTCTCTGGCACTTCTGGATCAAGAGAGGAAAGCAGCTTCTAAATCTGGCAGCCTCCCAGGCATGGTCCAAACCATGGATTTTCATAGTATTTTTTGCGAAAGGCAGATTAAATACAAGGCTTTGTTTTGCTTTTAGGATTGCCTGAGTAACAAGGTGAGGTACTAAGCCTGATTTTCTTTGCTGGATGGGGAGCACAGGAAATCCTTTATTCCCCTACAAGCATTTGCAATGTTCCATGCTATTAAAGCACTACAGTAAAACAACACATTTCAAGAAGCCTATAGTCAGGAGCATAAGACTATAATCCAATGAAAAGACAAATTTTGAGATTCTCTAGTGTAAGCAGTTCCAAGTAGGTGTTTACTACATGAAAGTCTGAATACTTGGTTTGAAAGAGCCTCCAAAGTGATGGGCTGTCTACTGGAGAGTAGAGAAGGTATCACCAGACACAGTAAAGTGATCTATACTTAACAGCTGGCTTGAGAATGGCTCTGAGGAATATCTGACACTGTTCTTACACTTCGAGCTGGATGTTTGGAAAACAAGCAGTAGATTATTTATAAAAAGCAGGTGTTTCCTTTGCTTGTAAAACCATTTAGCCTAACTGGTTCCTGAGCCAGCAGATAAGCACATTGAATCAAACAGTGACATTTAGGGTTACTACCTATCATTTGTTTGATGTTGAAATATCCTAGCAGGCAATAGCCACTGTAGCCTAATAAAGATTATTAGATAATGGGTAGGTCCTTAAGTGAACAGATTGCAGCAGGGACTTCACGATTCCTTTACTTCAAGGCAAGCTTGCTTTAGTATTTTATGGGCCCATCTACACTGTTTTATGGATCTCTATCCATAGATAGTTCACACATTTTTTTGTCCTCTGTTGTTAGAGATTTGATTTCAAAAACACAGTTACATCAACATCTATGAATAGGTAAACTGCTGTAAAGTCAGCTATTAAAAATAAAGGCTCTGTTTTCTTGTTTACTGATAGAGTTACAACTTCAATATCTGTGCTGACTGGTGCAGTGTGATTGCTGACATGCTCTGAGCCCATGCCAAGTACCATTCACCCAAATGATCCTCAGACTTCATTCAAGATTCACACAGGGCAGGCACTGCTGCAGAAAAGTGATAAGGATGCACCCAGAATGGTAAAGTTCAGTGGTGTAAATTTGAGTCATTCTATGGCATTTGGACTTAGTGCCTGGAAACAACCAGACACATTTAATCTGTACTTATCTGCAGAGGAAGTGAAGTACTGCAATACACCAGTGCCCACTAGACTTCAATAGCTAAGAGATATCCAAATTAAGCTAATATTTTTATTTTGACCTGCAATGTTGTTCCAATTCTAGGCTTTTCTTGAAGCCAACATTCATGAAAACCATGACTTGTCTAAAAAGACAAATACAGGCTAGGATTAGACCAAAACATATCTTGGAATGAAAAAGTATTTGATTTCAAGGCAGCAAAAGGTACTAACTGAAACCAAAAACTCACAATTCATGCTGCAAATGCTATTACCACGTGGCAAGTAGCTACAATCACAATTCATTATTTTACATAAATTTGCCATGTGTAGAAATTATATGTTTGAACAACACATCTTATTACTTAAGCAGGTATCTAATGCACCCTCTCCCTAAACACTCCATGACTTTGACATATAACAACACTAAAATTGAAGTTTAATTTGAAACCTATTCATGTTTAAAGTCTGAAAGAGCAGATGGTATTTGTAAAATGCTTTAAGTTGAGGTGGTTTTGATGAAAATATTTTTTAATTTAAGCTTCTGATGTATAAACAATGCCTGTTGACATAGAGAATACATCCCAGTTGTGGAAAAGTATGGAATAAAGCTATATTGGGGAAAAAGAAGTATGGTCAGGCTAAATTCAATTTAATCCATTACCTTTTCTCCAACAGCAGTTCACATCAGATGCTAACAAAAGAAATGTGTACAAACAGGACAGGCTCACAGTAGTGCTTGTTTGGTAATGCTCTCTCAGCCTCCACCATTCAGCAACAGGATCCTAAAGTCAGAGGTGATCTCTCTGTGCTGAAATAGCTGTGCTTAAATTCTCCTTTGAATTTGTCCAAATAATTTTCCAATTCATGTGAAATGCCTGGAGTTCAAAATTTACTTCTGTAGGGCTTTCAGAATTTAAACCTTTCTCTTCTCTACACAACAGAATTGGAAGTGTCCATAGGATGGGGTTTTTCTCACCACTTTACCTGTTTTTCATATGCACGTTCCAAGTGAAGTTTGTCCTGTTGAAGCTTGTATTCTTGATCCTGCAAAGGAAGAGGTGGGTTTTCTAAAGAAACAAATGACATTTTTCTTTCCTTTCAAAGCAGTCATTAAACACACACACTTGCTAATATATAGAACAGTTCATAAAAATTAAAAATCCACTTACACCATCATTTAAAACATTTTCAACATACGAAACACTTCAGTCGACAACAAAAACACCCACAAACAACAAAACTATCTCAAAAGTCATGATTCATGTTTTCTCCAGAAAAACAACTTGTTCTCCTGAGCTATTAAAATGCCACTCTGTACTACACCAACTGTGAAATGAAAGACACAGGAGGAAAAGGAGATGCCAAAACTCAAACAAGATTGATCCATGATACAGATGTGGAACTCATTATCCTGACGGAGGATTAATTTCAATGCACATAGGAAGACTGAATATTAAATTGAACTGTTAAATAGCAACAAAAATAGAAACAATTTTAAAACTTAAAAATGTTTCAGTTTAGGAAAAAATAACCCTGATATTTGTCATTCTTTGCCATGCTTCTCTATAATCCACTGAAACACATTTATACTGGTTTAACATGTGAATTACAAGAAAGTTCTCATGAAAATCCTGCTCTTACCCGTGAAATGATCTTTGTTAGGTACACTTTTTAATTAACCTTTAAGTATAAGATGACATTTTATATATTTCTATGAAAAACCTATAAAGATGTTATATAGAAGTGCATGTTAGCATGGCTATCTAAACATTAAAATCACTGGAAAAAGTAGAAAAGGGCTGGTCACTCGAGTAAGAAATTCAGGGCTCACCCTCAGCTGTTGCTGTCTTTGATGCTCTGACTCTTCTAACTGTTGTTTTAATAGAGACACACTCTGCTGTAATTCCTTAATAGTATCAGATGCCTGCAGGGATATAACAGAGAAAAAGAATTTCTGTATTGCATTCCTTATTAGCTCTACAGGTACATTTTTTGCAGTTTTAAATTCATTTCTCAAAGAGTGCCTGGAAATCAGAAAAAAATATCAGCTTGTGGTAAAAAAAAAACCAACAAACAAACCTGTGTGAGTTTACAGCTCCAGAATGTCACTGCTGTCCATCTGGTGAACTTAGAAATGGAAACAAAACTGCAAAATAAACCTAATAATGAAAAAAACCTTGGCACTAACTACTGAAAAAAAATACCTTGTAAATTAAATGGAGTAAAGTATCATCAAAGCTTCCAGAATGGCAGTAAAGAAATGCAGAAAAAAAAAGTTTGTCCTATTATTCTAAAGATTGGCAGCTGGTAAAAAAAAAACTGAGCCATTTCTACAGTTATTTCACTTGAAGATTATATTAAATAAATACTTTATATCTACCTATGCATGTTGGTAGATATCAATGTTACAGAAACAAACCAGAATTATTACATTGTGGGTGCAAGGTACACTTGCAGAATTTAAAAATAATTTCTGAAACACCTGTATATTTGACATTATGTTCCATAGTAAAGAAGCCTGTAAGGCAGTTTATTTCTATGAAAAATATTAAAGAAACCTTATGAAAACATTAAGACTTTAAGAGTGGTGATGGCCTCTAGTACTCAGAATTTTTAGAGAGGCACAAAGAAAATCAGCTAATATATTAACTGTATGTTATCTGAATCAGCTCTGGAAATACCATGCCTATGTCACATATACACACCCCACAAAATTGTCAGTCAACTTCAGATGATTTTTCAGTCAAATTTGCGAACAAAAAATGAAATCCCCATTTTATTTTATTTTATCTTAAGGATCTGAATAACTTCAGGAATGGAATCACTCCTTGGATTTATTCATAACCATTACTTTTATATTGAGGAGATCACTTAAAACCCAAAGATTTTAATGCTTATTATATACATGGTAGCATACCTTAGCTGCAGAGAGAGCATGTTCCTGCTTTATAAAATTCATATCGACATCATATTTACTTTGTAGTTGCTGAATATTCTTCTCATATTCCTGTATAATGTGGTCCATCTCTTTCTGGAGTGAGCTGTGCCTACAATTAGTAAGCAAACAGAATATACAAATTGCTTTCATCTTTTGGCAACTTACCTGGCTCAGTATCAATTCTACAGAGTATTCAGGTCTGCCTGTATCACATACCCATTGTAACAGAATGAAATGCTTAGAAATAATGGAAGAATAACATACAACTTACAATGGTCATTTGGATCAGTTCTAAAATGAGTTTTACAGCAATTAGTACACTTTAATGACAATTTTCTAACGACAATTACCATTCACTAAGTTCTTGAAATTAAATTAATAACATTTGCTTTTGGAAATTCAATACTCTCCAACGTTAAGACCAGCAACTGCTATTTAATTACCTTGCTTTCATTTCCTGAAGTTCAGAGCAGACCGCCTGGTAACGTTGTTCTGCATCAGCCTTTTCTTGAGATAATTTTTGACGCTGTAAATTATTATTTTCAGCTTCAACAGTCAGCTGCTGGACACGGGCCTCCAGGTCTTTGACCGTCTCATCCTAAAAGAATAGGTCATTGTTGAGAAAACACCAGAATAAATTAGAGCATATCCCTGCTGTTACTCAGTAGCCTAGAGCAACAAGGTTCTTTGGTGGTCCAGAGACACAAGAGTTACAAAGCAAAGCTGTCATCAATCATGACAGTGAATTCTATCTTGTATATAAAAAAAATAAATCTTCAAAATATGGATGTCTAACCCTTCCACTCAAAGTAACCTGTCTTCTCCCCTAAGCACAACATGTGCAACTGGTTTTTGAACTACAAATCTGTCACCAACAGATATTTCTGTGCAAAGTTCTAATGGATGATAATACATGTAAAGCTTTTTTAGACCTTCCACTAACCAACATGTGTTATGACTAGTAATATGTACAATCTGGATGAGGGAGAGATTATTTGGGGGACAAACCCCATATACACACAAAGATATTTATAATTTACATATGTATATATAGCTGATCATTATGGAAAAGCAGCAATAAAAGTCAGCTAGAAAACATATTAAACTGTGTAGCACTCAGTGATAACTGTAGCTTTCTCATGCTGAAAGTATTTTGAGTACTTTTACAGCCATCATTTGTTTACAGACAAAAAGATATATCAAATTTCTAAACTAAAGCAAAGAGAAATGCACTTCAGTTGCTAAAGAATTATAGTTTTTAAACAACTGTCTTTTATGTGCACACTTTGGCAAAACCACATCCGAGGATGTAAACAATAAGAGTAATATCTGCTATGAATTTGGAAGATCTAAGAGGTTGACTATAATACAAATGCTACATCAACAGTGCAAATGCTCTCTAGTTGTGTTTCAATTCAATTAACAAGTATTAATTAAATAATTCACCAATCATCCTGTAAGGTAAGTATATCAGCTCCATTTTATTACTGGAAAACAGTGACACAGAGAAGGAAAGTGGTGTCCAAAGGAATAAAGCAAATCTCTATCAGGACTGAGGGTGCTTTCCTCCAGTCTCCACTGGTGTACTTTCCCCTAATCCACTTCTCCATATCATTTGTTTAATTACAGTTATTTCCTTTCAATAAATTACAAACATCTGTCATAAGTTGTATCTTTTTCCCAGACATTTATCTCCTAATATAAACAATTTTTAAACTGACAGAATGAACAGGTAGGTAGCATGAGAGTACTCTACTACTTCTCATTCTTCCTTAAATTTATGTTAATATGCACAGAAATACTAGAAGAATTCCTCAAGAGACTGGACTCAAAAAATAAGACACAGCTGTCCTTCCAGGATGTATATATCATAGTTATTTTTATATTACCAAAAATTTGAAGATGGGGGAAGTGCAACAGTATTTTCACCCTCTATTAATGTGAAATAAAAATGTAAACATCTGCAATCTCAGTGTCCCAGCCCTCACAGAACTGTTATACGAGCGTGTGGGGGTGGTTTGTTTTTAAAGAACAAACCAAACAGACATGCAAAAAAAAAGATTCATCCTTAACAGGCTGCCCAGTACTGTCGTTCCTCCCTGCCCCTTCAGGAAGTTAATACTTGTCCAATGCACAAACCCTGCTGGTCACTTCCATGGCATTAGTTAAACTGCTCAGCCAGTTTCACCTGCTAACAGTAATGGCATTCATGACAACCTGAAACTCTGAAATACCAACAAAAAAAAAAGCAACAAACCAGGAAAGGGAAAAAGAGAGAGAGGAAAAAAAAGAAAACTAATTTCCAGTGACAGTCTAGTCTTTCATCTTAAGCCCTGCCTTGAACTCTACCTTGTTTAATTATTAAATCAGAAGCTGCTCAGCAAGATCTGTCTAGTTTTGATGGTTCTTAAATTCAATCTTGCTGACAGACTGTGTCCATTTTTCTCTGTATTTACTGTTACCTATGACATGATCTGAATGCTAATTATTAACAAAAGTTGCATTTAAAAAAAGGAATAAATTTTGTTTGACATTGTCTTTTCACTCATTCAATTTTCTTCATAACTCATCCTGATAAAAAGTACAGGATGCTTTCTTCAGGATAAATGTTAATTTTTTGCTCTTTATACTGTTTAGAGGGCAGGCACAAAATCCAGATTACACCTGTTTACATGTTTGTAATCATTCTAGGAAAGAAAAGCAATAAATTAGAGTAATAAAATAATTATTTTTAAAATCCTTTTTACTTGATCTTTAATCAAACAGAAACATTTGATCTCTTGAAGAGTAGGTGGGTAAGGAAGAAGTCACATGTATCTATGAAAATAGATGTACTATAGAAATCCTTTTTTATAGTCTACAAACCTAGAGAGACAAAAGTTCTGCTAACCTGAATCAAAACCAGCAAAACTGCTAGAAGGGATCCTTCAATAGAAATATGTATGTGTGTAATACCCATGGAAGGGCTGCACTTTGAGGAATCGTATCCAGGGGGAAATCTATCCTTGCTTGGACTGGCTGCCAGGACAGAGTTCTCTCCTTAGACAGAATCACTTCACTGCACTATCAAAACCCATTTCACAGCCCACCAGTGTTTATGTACACTTTTGCACAAATGCAGGAAATTTGTAAGAGACATTTCCTGTCATGACATACTAGGGAAAGCTTACAGTTGACTTTTTCTGTTTCAGACAGTCTTCCTCCATCTTGCTGAGGCGAGCACTGGTGTCCTCCAGCAGCTCCTGAATATCTTCTGCGTGCTTCTTCCGAATATTAAACTTCTCCTTCTCCATCTCGGCCACAGCGTTGTGAAGCTGCACCACAAAAAACATTAATAATAAATTGCATAGAAAACTAGCATTTATAAGTATTAAATTATGATAGTATATAAATAAAATAACTAACAAGCACAGGCTAGGTTTCAGTTCTCTATAACAAAACTAGATCAATATCTCACTGAATAGATTTATTATGACCCTATGACTTACTTCAGGGGGGAAGGCCCCTCACTCCAAAAAGGACCTTGAGGGGTTGGAGCATGTCCAGAGAAGGGCAAAGCTGGGGAAAGGTCTAGGGCCCAAGTGTGGTGAGGAGCAGCTGAGGGAGCTGGGGGTGCTGAGCCTGGAGCAAAGGAGGCTCAGGGGAGACCTTCTGGCTCTGCACAGCTCCTGACAGGAGCCTGGAGCCAGGTGGGGGTTGGTCACCTCTCCAAGGAACGAGAGAGAGGGCAACAGGAAAGAGCCTCAAGTTGTCCTGGGAGAAGTCTGGGTTGGATATTAGGTAAAAATTTCCCCGAAAGGGCTCTGAAGGCCTGTCCCAGGCTGCCCAGGGCAGTGGTGGAGTCCCCATCCCTGGAGGGGTTTCCAAGCTATGGAGATGTGGTGCTGAGGGACACGGGGCAGTGGGGACCTGACCATGTTGAATTAACGCTTGACTTGATGATCTTGAAGGTCTCTTCTAACCAGAATGATTCTATAATTCTATACAGTGGTAATTTGTCATAGAATCATTTACATTGGAAAAGACCTTCAAGGCCATCAAGTCTATTTAAAAATCTCTATAATTTAAAAATGTATAGCAGGCCTAACTTCTGTACAGAACACTAAAACATGTACTTTTTTTTTGCCATTCTCTGCCATTCTGTTTGTCCACATAGTGACCTGAACACCAATGACTGTTGCACAAAACTAACTAATTTCTATTAGAGAAACACTAATACCCTCTGCAGACACTCAAGGTGCCAGCTCATCTGCCTCTCAGCAGGTAAGCTGGAGGGCTCTGACTATCTACTTGTCTACTGAAAGGATTATTTGTGTCACTACCAACCCTTGATTTACCTTCTAAACACCAGTGGCCTCCCTTACTAGTTAAGCAGCCTCAAATCTAAATTTTCCATCTCTGTGATAGTGAAGAATAATGTCATGTCAAATGAGCATACTAAACTTGCATGGTGTATTGGCTGGGTAACAGCTAGTATGTATTTCTCAGGTTTCTACAAAATTCATTTCACAGCTGAAGAAGAAAGCTACAATGTACAACACAAAAATCATTCTAAGCACACCACTAAAATGAGGTTAACTGGCAAAACCAGATTTTTCTCTACAACACACAGACCAGCAAAATCATGGAGGTGACTGAATCTGGACCATTTTTTTAACAGATTTTAACAGTATGCAGTAACTTAACAAATTTTTTCATCCAAACAGTAAGAATGCTAATAAATTATAAGTATCATGTGTATACTGTGGTGTTCAAAAGAACTGCTGAATTTGAAAGTCTTTTAAAAATAATCTGGGAAAATAAATTCATATTTAATCCCCAGGTGCATAAAATATAAATAAAACCTAAAAATTCTGGGAATGTCTCTACCTCCTGCATATCAGATTATAGTAATATTTCCATTATTGTCAGCAATGTCTATTCAAATAATCTACATCTATTCAAAGGAAAAAAAATACACAGAATTACCAGTATATAAAGTTAAAAAATATTGCACTGTTAACTTTTACTGTATTTCCATTATGCTTCCCACTACCCACATTTTTCCATAAGATACATGCTCTGATTTTACTTCTGTAATTTCATGAAGTTAAAATTAATATTAGCATTTTAAATTGCCTTCTCATTTGCACACTGGCACCACTGATGACAATTACAGCTGTAGGACCAGCACTTTCTAGGTAAGTACACAAAGTAGGATGACCTTGGGCTAAAAATAATGCTTCTCTAATCAAAACAAAAAACCCCACCTAACACTGAAGCCCCACGGTCTTAAGAACAAAGGACAAGATTTACAATTTATCTCTTGCAAGACAAGAATTAAAACCAACACTTCCAGATGAAGGGCTGCAAAAAAATTAAATTAAATGGCACATGTCTACGAAGGGAGATGGTTCTGCCCTTTTTGTGACCCTCCCTCTCCTGAGAGGGGTAAGCAAGACAAATACTGACAATAATCTGGACAAGGGTGAAGCTGTCTTTGAATAAAGATGCTTTTCTCTCTGCTTTGCTGCTGTCTCAAGCCTAACAATAAATAAAAACGATTGAAGAATTCGTGACCCGATGCAAAAATACCAGTTCAAAGGAATCACTGTGGCAGCAGGTAGCAGCAGGTTTACTGTGATTAAAATTCCATCTCAGGTCAACCAGAAATAAACACTTCCCTAATACACCCAGAGCTTTGCCACGAGGGTCAGATGAACCCCAGGGACAGCGTGGCCAGTTGGGTGGGGGTGGGGGTGCAAAATGACTCTTGCAAGATTACTCCAGAAAAATAATCAGTGTAAAAAAATATCACTAAGAGTAACAATATTCCTTTTTTTTTTTTAACTGACAAAATGCATTATCCCAGATACACAGTGTAGGAGTCTTTCAAAGAAAGCAAGTGTTATTCATTACCCTTTTCTCCCACTCATTGTTCAAAGAATCATTGCTCTGCTCACACATCTTCTTTAACTCCACAATCTGCTTCTCTTTTGCTTCTCTGACGACTTGTGACTCTCGAACAAGGGTCTGAACTGTCAAAAATGGGAAAATAAACAACCATTCAAGAGATACCTTTGGGATTTTTTTCAGTGTTGGCAACAGATGCAATCAGATTACAGCACTTTTCCAATTGACCTGGGCTTCTGATGGATTTTGGCTCTGGAAAATACCTAATGCATGTGCTCCTTTAAAATTTAGGACTTTGATTCTGTGTCACCAAAATATCACAAGGCCTTCTCTCTTCTCTACTTTATTTACAAAATATTTAAGTAGTTTTCCTTACTGAAGCAGTAAATATACATCAACAAAATTCTGTAACCCAAAGAAAACAGGCATTTTCAACCTGATTTTATGTGCATCCTTTGGATGAAAGATTCTTGTGAAGGTTGAATGACCAAGATAGACAAGGAAATTAAGTTCCCAACATAAATTGCAAGTGATTGCAAAAGAATTCACAGTCTGACGAAATTTGTGGTAAACAAAGCAGGTAGATATCCAGTTTTCAAAAGTGACTGATGGTTTTCACTGTCTGGCAAGAGTGTTGGTGACTTGAACACAACCCATCACAGCTGATCACAACCGCCAGCCCACCAACAGAAGCACAGATCCCTTGCTGGACAATTTACATTGCCAAGGAGCAGGAAACAATACACGTGGAACTCTCCCCTCTTTTGTATGTAGGTTCCCAAACTTGTGTATTATTTTACATTGTGGTTTAGTCCATAGTGTAAACAGATACCAAGGAATTCTAAAAGAAACTAACATTCACAAAATGCTGACAAGCCACACTCAGGCCAAGTTTTGTACTTACGGCATATTCAGGACTACTACTCCTGTTTGAAATCTCTTGCTGCAAGAGTCCTAAATAAATAATACACTGTGGTTCAGTTAAAATGTACTGAATGTAAAAATAAATTAACCTTGAGCCAGCAATTCCAAAACGTTTGAAATAAGTGGTCAAAATACTTTGGTATCATCAAAGAAACTTTTTTTTGGTGACGTTCATAAAACCTTTCTTAAATATAACAAGATCACACTGCCTCTTGGAAAATTTGGGTTGGAAACTGGACAGTAAAGACAACCAGACAAGCCTCTAAAAATCTGAAGGCAAAATGAGGTCAAGACTTGCAAATGAAGAGGAAAGGGACATCAGCACCTAGAAGGAACACATAAGCCCCTAGCCACAAGAAGGATGCAGTATAACACCACCACCCAAAAAACAACCACCATGAAGATAAAAACCACCTTTCTTCTCCAGTTTTCTATTCATCTCCTCAGCTTCATTTTGTTTGGTTTTGTGGAGGGACTTCAACACCTCTATTTCGTCATTCTTCCTATTCAAAATCTGTAGGGAAAGGAGAAATTCATAATACTTTACCAAAAGTCCAAAAATCCAAAACCACAATGAGTGCACAAAATAATATACACTGATCTCTTGTCAAAGGAGCTGCCTTTGAGAAGTGCTTAGATACTGCAGGACTAAGTGATTCAATCTAAGTAATTTTAACAGCTAAGACTGCCAAGTCATAAACAGAGGATTCAGACAAACGTAGGCAGTAGAGTAGATTAAAAAAGAGTTTTAGGGGAGAGTCTTTTTGTTTCCTTTTAAACTGGGGCAAATCAAACATTGCTTTTGTTGAGTTTGGAAGCTTCACGGTGCTACTACTGCAAATAGAAAGGATTTGTTTCCCTTTTCACATTTGCTTTGCATCTAAAATTCTCAGCAGGTTTAAGAAATACTTAAATAACTCATGACCTTCCTTAAGCTCCTCTGTACTTCACTAAATGCAATTCTTTGCATGTATTCCAAGAAACAATGGGTTGGAGTAGAGCAGGTATATGAGGTGGATCTACAGTCCCATTTCTGTACACACCGATTGGTGGGGAGGGAAGCTCAAATATTTGCACAGTTTGAGATAGTTTTTTAATTTAAACTTCATGTTTAAGATAAACATTAAAGTCACAGAAATTGTATAACAGCGCTCCAAAACTCTCATCAAACAGGAGCTTTCATCTTAAAACAATATCACTCCATCTGCATTAAATGTTTTGTGTCTTTAAAGATTAATATGACACTATTTAACCTTTTCTAAAATATCCAATGTTATTAAACTACTTCAAAAGATGGAATTCTAACATCAGTTAGAAAAGGATGATAACTCAAGGGATGAGAAAGCATTTAAACTATTTCTTCTTCTCACAAAGCTGTTTCCTTTAGACTTTGAGCTTTTCTAGCTAGTTGTGCTTGCGGACTTGGAGAACAGATGAGCCAAATATGCACCTGACCAAATATTAACATCCTTTCGAGAGGCTTTGATGTGTCATAGTGTTGTGTCAACCAACTTCCTCTGTGGCTGTGACTCAGGCTTGAGAAACAAAACAGAGGTGCTCAGCAATGCAAGGCTTACAGGAGGATAAGTCACCACAATCCTGATGCTGAGCATGTAACTCCTGGGATCAGAGGGCTTCAGAAGGCACTTAGGACCTTGCAGAATTTGACCCCACGTGTTTAAAATGTGGTATTAAAAGTAACAGTATGGTCTTTGATGGTCTTTTTGTAATCCTCCCAAAAGTGGTGTTATACAACGCAGTAAAGACAAATCCAACTTAACCCAAAGGAAGTATATCTGGTGTCATTTTATTGCTGTGAAGAATTAAAAGCCACATACAGCTTTAACAATGTAATAACATAAATAACAAAGTGTTTATTGACCAGCCTATGTTTTAAGATACAGTGTCAAAACGCAGACATGAGAAAAAACCCTGTTGCTGTATTACTGGGGACATCTGCAATAGGTTTCATTATTTTCCTGTTACTTTTTGCATTTTGATCATGGAAACAGAATTTGTTTAAGTATTTTTGTTCCTATTTTTCTATAATAGAAGTGCTTTCCCTCTAACAGGAAAAAAGCAACTTTATGATTTCATCAGCACATGAATCTATAGGAGCTGTTAGGCTGGTAAAATAGATTGTCTTGTTCAAACAAACAAACCACCTTCTATTTTCATCTCCTTTCTGAAAGCTTTTTTCCCTTCCTAAGTTTATGTTATCACAGAATATTCTGCATGCCTATCAGCTTATACAAACTGTTACCTACAAACTTACTTTAAAGGAACAGTAACTGCAATTGTGAAGAAGTTAAAGCACAACTGTTAATTATTTATTGTAATCAGACTTATTTTGCTTTGTAGACTGTCTTTGGAAAAAAATACCATTACTTCTTACCTTTTGAACATCAGCATCATGTTTCTGCTCTAATTTAAGTCTCTCTTCGTGAAACTTGCGTTCTGCTATTTTCATTTTAATCTCCAGCTTTAAAAACAAAACAGAACAGATACATAACTTAATTAAAATAAAAAAATAATTACACTAATGACCCTTGTATAACTTTTAAATTATTCACGTATGTCTTTCAGAAGGCAATGGGAATTCACTAACAAATAATTGCCATGAAAAAAATCGATATTCAGTTTCTCAGTATTTTCAAGTTTATTTGCTAAAACTGTTACAAAAGAGCTCAACCTAAAATGTTTATTTAGAAAATGAATTTGTAAGATGTTTTAGTTGGCAGCAAAACCAGCTGCTACTGCCCAGAAAAAGCTATCCTCTTTTGTTTAAATAAACACTTAAGAACAAAATTTTTTAATATTTCTGTTAATATACCAAGTATGGTAAAGTAAAGCTTGCTTCTATTCTTTAGGCAGGTGTTACATTTATACAAAGAACGTCCTTTAGCCCAGAGGGATGTTTATTTTTGTTTGTTCTCTATTATTCAGAGATTTCACATTACAAACACATTTCCTTTTAAAGGCTACTTATAATGGGATTAAGGAGATCGCTGCTGAATTTGATTGCTAAAATACATTTCCTGCTTGTGTTTGTTGAAAGTAGTGCACTTGAACCCCTCCAACACAGTTACACATTGCCACTTCTTCCTTAGAGTCTAAGTTTTCTTTTTCAAAGTACTTTTAAATCTCCTGCAGAGTTTCACCGTGCCACTGAGTGGACAGAAAAAGTTCCCCCAGAGTGACAGAACTAAGAACCTGGCTTCTAACTCTCTGAAAGGAATCAACAAACATTAACCATTCTGTCTTTATTTTTATTCCTTTGACTTATCAAAAGTAGTCATTCAGGCATCAATTTTTATCTAACATATACAAACAAACTCACTGCACATTATTTTATATGATTACTTTGTGTTATGTATTTCTGTTTACTGTGATTTGAAAATATCACTACATTAAAAGTAGTTGTTCAGGCATCAGTCTTTATCTAACATATACAAACAATAAACTCACTGCACATTATTAATTTATTTTATATGATTACTTTGTGTTATGTATTTCTGTTTACTGTGATTTGAAAATATCACTACATTACTGTCACTTGAAAACGTGAGTTACAAAAATCCAAATCAATTTGAAAATGCCAAAATGTGCAGTAAATGCAGAAGACTCCTCAAGAATTGATAACAGAAGAAACAGGAGCTGCAAATCTGTCCAGTGTCTGGACTACACATCCACTGATAGCCAAAGTATCCATCTGCTTCTTATACTGCATATAAAGAGGGCACCGATCCTCCACGATGAAACAGGTACATAGTCTTATGCAAATCACCAAGGGGAAAAAAGTTAGATTGATAATTAATCCAAAGAAAATAAATAGTATTCTCAGCTGTCAGCCATCTCTTTTATCATCCAAAAATAACCATCATGATGAAACTACATGCTCTAGTCATGAAATATATGCATATGTATAAATGAAAAGAAATATATGCATAAATCCCCCAACAACATGACATTATAGAAGAAAATCTTAGCATCAGGTGATAATAAGTGTTGATTTTTTAAAAAGAGCACAGTAATCCACTTCCACATAGACACTTTGTGAACATCCCATAAATAAATATGAAGGTCTTGTAAAAACACAAATACTAGAAACTAAACATGAAAGAGACTCCAATCTAATTGAATTACATTAAAAGCTTGTGAATTACTGATGTATAGCTACCACACTCACATAGCTCTTAAATCCACACAAACACATTACATTTAAAACTCATTAATAAAGTGAGAAGGTCTTGGCTGATGTAAATTAATCCTTGGCAGCTTGCATCAGCAGAGCTCTGGTCTACGTTATATTATTCATTAGGTTGAAGGAACATAAAAATAAATCAAACTCTAAAATTTGTCTTGTGTTAAACACGGACACACGTTTTCCAGTGATGGTGATTGCTCTCAGGCACGTGGCTGCCTTCCCACAGGTTGCCAGCAGAATCCCTGTACTTGAAGTCAGCTCCCACTCCTTGTTATTAATCTTCCACTTAACATCACTCTTGCACTTCCATTAGTTCTCATCAATTTTAGTTCAGTAATTCATTGCACTACTTTCAGTAAAACAAGCAGCTCTTAAGATTTCACAGATTTTGGGACTGCTTTCCAAAAAGGAGAGCTAGTTGCAATCAAACAACAAATGTTAAAAATGTGTCCAAAATCCAGCAGTCAGCTCTTAATGAAGGCACTATAATATGAAAATAGACCATCTTTTCTTTGAATAAAATAATTTTTTAAACCCCAACCCTATGTGAAAAATCCTAAGGACCAACTCCTCATCTCTTGAGGGCTGAAAAGGTGATACCTTCAAAGTATTCAGGGTCCTCAAGTTTTATAAATGTAATAAAATTCTGACATCAGCACCCCAGACATTTTCTGGCCCTGTCTTTCTCCACAACTTATGTAATTTTGTCCCTTCAGGACCTACTATAGAAATAAATGTGAGGAGACACATATTAAACTGTTTGAAATTCAATAGTTGATGTGCACACAGAATTTTCAGCTAGTCTTAAGAGGAAACCTGTGTTTGTAATAACTGGTAAAACAATGAAGATACAAAATTCCAACAACATTTAAATTTTGTAGTTCTAGGACACACATCTCCAACACAGCTTCTGGAAGTGTTAATTTGAACATCTGCTGTAAAAACAAAGATACATTGGTTTAAAAAAATCCTGCACTTACAATTTCTTTTTGTACAAAACTGCTAGGAAAGACAGAAAGCATAAGGACAACAAACCAACATCCTGTAGGAAAGCTTGGAGTACTGGCTTCATTTAGGGGTCTGCTTTTTGACCCACCCTTTGTGTAAGGCAGACTTCCAATCTCCTCACATTTGTAGATAAAAAAATTGAGTCGTGTAAACACGTTTCTTAAAGTGATCTCGTTAAGGCTGGGATTGAAGCAAATGGGCTCATCACAACTGGGAGTGAAACTTCTCCCCTTCCATTTCAAAGCTTAAATGCCTTGTTAAATACCGATTTCTGCAGAGGAGGAGCTTTCAAATTAAAACCATAGCAAACCAAGCCGACCGCATCTCTTAGTTCCCAAATGTCAAACCTCATGTGCTAAGTTCATCTCACTTTGCTGTGAAATAGCACTTGGTAACTTCACATGCTCCTCTGCTAAAAAATGCCCGTCACTTTTCAGCTTTATTTATTAAACACATCTCAAGAAACAAAATCACCAACAGCAATTATCAAAGATCTTCATAAGTATTAGAGAAAAATATATAAAAAGAACTTAGAGAAGTCATTCACCTTGTTGGAAGTAATTAACTCTGCTCATGCTCATCAGTTTTAATATCTTTTACTACCAGTTAAGAGGCAGCAGAGAACATTAAATTGATCCTGTTACCATTCAGACAAAAAAAAAGTGTAGATATTTAGCTATAGTTGAGAAGTTTGCAGCTATGTATGAAATGCAGCCATTGCTGCTGTCTGCACATCATTCCTTTGGATTTCTGTCATTGTTTATTCTCCTTACAAAGAGTATGAGGCAATTAAACCCTAAGGCCATGTAAACAATACTGATGTCAAACATCTGTGCTGTCCCTGTTATTTAAAGCCATGGAGGGTGGTATCTACAGAACTGCTTTCATGTGCCTAGTCACACTTTCTTCCTAATTTAAAAAAAAAAAAGCCCAAACCCAGCAAGTAGTTCCCTGAAAACGGGGTCTCAGCATATCACTGTCCTGTATTTTATAGCATTTGTATTTAGGTCCTATGAAAATTTAAATAACTGTCAAACCAATAGAGTCTAACATGCAACTGTCATAAATCTTTAGAAAAAAATAAAAGGTGATGTCTCAGTTTGTCCTGACAGAAGACAGACATTCATCTTGTCACTATTTACAAAAATTCATAGCAATACTTTAATACCTGATTTAAAAGTCAATCAATAAGTAGACTAACAATATTAATCAAAGATAGTTTAGGACTACTGATCACTGTTCACTTGTCTTCATTACAGGGTTCACCCTTAGGCCAGAGGTGGCATCTTGAAGGTTTAACATCCATCAGAGATTATTTTTTTTTGGATATTTGACAAAACAGTACTTGCAGCTTGCCAGATTTTTTTTCCAAGTCTATGAATATATGGGGGAGGGAAGGAGGAAGCGAGGAAGGGGGAGAAGGATGTAAACAACAAATGAGAACTTCAAAGTAAGAACTAACAATGTAGAACAATGACTTGTATATCTTACAATATACAACAAAACTTATTTGTCTTGGTGTTATGCAGCTGCTAAAAGAAATCAGTGCACAATACAAAGCTTTGATATTTCCATAGAAGAAAAAGGTTTCTTAAAAAAACAAACACACACAAAACCAACAAACAACTAGAACTTTCTACCAAATTGTGTGCACTCAATTTTTGCATCCAGGGTTAAACAAAAATAAATATCAGTAATTTATACAGTGTTTTAAACTATATAGGCAGGCCAAGGCAGGAGATACTGTACTTGCAAAACATTCCAGATTTATTATACATAAAGACATGCTGGCTACAAACAACAGTGATTTGGAATAGTTTATCTCATATCACAATTAACAAGCTATCTTTTTTCATTGTGTTATTTCTGCATCAGATTGTACCCTCAAAAAAGCTTATGATTAGCTTTGAGTTATATTAATACCTTTAACATTTAGAGCAATTTAAAAGTCAGAATAACCACCTAAATATCTAAGAAAATCACTGGTGTGAAGAAAAAAAACCCAACCTAAAAGTCAGACTTTATAATAATTTATTTGATCAGGAATTTCTACGGTAAATAAAAGTTTTAATCATATTTGAAAAAATCTTCCCTTTTCAAAACTGAACTGCTGAAAAATCTACACCAAGTTTACAGTATGTGGAAAAAATAGTGTTCACTTCCAAGCTTCACTGCATTCAAATGTCTGTAACCTGCACGTTTGTCACGTGATATATAATACTGCATCTTAATTAATGAGCAGCTTCTATACCCTTGCTCAAATGCTTTTGAAGATCAATATCTATTCCTGAACTGTTTTTAACTGAAGCAAGAGATGCATTACAGTACAAAAAGAAAGCAGGAAGAGTAAAATGTGTAAGATGCATACAGAAATAGATCTCCTCTTTCACACATTAATGAATGTGGTTCTCATGCTAACCAAGCTGGAAAATCTTCACAATTAAAACAGGCAAAGTACATCAGGACAGAAGACTCACTGATGTTCTGGGTCGAGAGCAAAGGGAAAGAAATGTACATATCATGACCAAAGTACCAAATATGACCACAAACCCTAAAAGCACAAATGGATTTGATTTCCCTGCAAGTGCAGATGGTGTGCTAGGAACACATTGTACAGGATAGTTTAGTGATCTTTACTCAAAAGTCTAAAAGACAGGCATGAGGAAAAGTTGGTTCATGGAAGATTTAAGCCTCTAAAGTCTGTGTTGTTTGCTTAAAATACCTAGGAAAAAAACCAAACTTTCTGAGGGATAACAGGTGAAAAAGTCTCAAGAGTTAAAACATAAGACAGATCTGATGAAGATGACCTTTTTCACCATAAAATTCCAGGAAGGCTAAAACCAGAATAAAATTTAAGTTGTGCCCAAGTAAAGCAACATAGGTCTACAGAAAAGCTGGCAGACCAACCAAAACTTCTTATTTATAAGCAAGGTGTAAGGATGAACATTTTGTTGAGAAAAATAAACTACATTGTTGGGAAGTTTGCTTTTCTTGCAGAGATTTCCAAAAAATGACCTGGGAGGGTCAGGGGTGGATGGTGAAGTGTAGTTTTGTCACCTGTATGGTTTTACTTGATTGAAATTTCCAAGGTTCTATCAGACTTCAAGAACAAATCCTATAAATTCAAGAAAGACACAAATAATATTTTTCCTAGTGGATCACTACACAAAATAAGAATGTTTTCCATCTGGGATTCACATAAACATTGGGCTTTTTTTCCTGATATTTGTGCTCATCCTCTGAATGTAACGCAGAAACTTTTAAAAAATAAAAAGAAATTCAATCTACATTTTGAAACAGCAGATGATTAATCACTCCGAAATCTGCCTGGAACATCAGCAAGTGTTTTATGTGTCTTGTAAAGTCTCTGCTGCAAAGAGCTTACAGCCCAGACAACCCAGCTACAGGCAGACAGAAAAGCAGCTATCACACAAGTGAAACATATGAGGCAGAAATGCAAAATGTAGAAAGACTCTTTATAAACATGGCATTTTGCCCAGATTCAAAGGTCCCTCCACGAAAGTCTATGTTTATGATCTGGACTATATTATTTGACCTAACAAACATTTATACTTCTCTCCACGTCTCTGACCTTCTTTGTATCTTTACTCTTTAAAAACATTACAACTGCTACTTCCAGTTATAATATTTTTACAGAGTACTCTTTGAAGAGAAACTAGATATTCACTTAAGGAAAAACTTAATGACGTCGCCCTATTTTTATAGCCACTAAAAATGAAAAGCTTTGTCCTAAATCAAGTCATACTAGCTTTCCCCTGTCAAGAAAAGTCTGACTTTTTAAATGATGCTGAACATTAATACACATTTGCTGTATACAGAAAAATAATTGAATGGACAATTGTTCTTATTCACATGTAAATGTCAATAGTCTCTTTCAAAAGAGAACAATGTATTTTTCATAGATATCCAAGTTGGGGGTGGTGGGAATAGGGAGAAAAGCACACAGCTTTGTATCCCAACTGTAATAACTTGAAATAACTACATAAAACATCCTTTAGAGTAAAATTACTAATAAGCATAACATGCATATGAGCACTATAGCACATCATATTACCAAACAGCTTTATTTGGAGTGGTGAGCATCCCACTTCCATACATAACAAATGTCTGTCACTAGTAGCAGAGACTGACATCAGTAAGCACCAAAAAAGTTCAAAATGTTTAGAAATTGTTAAAGCTTATACATGGCAATAACTTCTTAGATGCAATTTCATAAACGACAGCTCAAAACCACAACTAACTGTATCTCCAGCTGCCAGCACTGAAAACTGAACCCAGTTGAACCTTGTGAACATGCCAAAATCACACTGATTTCAAAGGGAGTCAGTGAAATCTGAGTATAATAAAATCGTAGACATGACTTGAAAACTTCATATAATTCTGCAGAGTGCCGAGTCCAGTGGAGTGGAGGAGTCTGTGTACACTGAGTCAACAACACTTTTTCAGCCCCATGTTATTCCTTTTTTTAATGCTGTGTTTCAGCAGCTACTGAACTTTTTACACTCGTTTCAGGATCTCCTAAAACAGTCAGTAAAACTGTATGCCTGCCTTCATTTCAGACATGCAACAAGCAGCAGTAGCAGTGTGTAGTACTCACTTTTCCAATGGCATATCTCCCTTAAAAACCATGTAAAAAAAATAAATCAAACTTTATTTTTTTTTAAAGAGAGAGACACTTTGAGGTAGAGATTAATCATGCAGCAAAAGATTAATTCCCAGCTGCTTGGCAACCATCTGGACATTCTACTGGTTAAAACACTAGTTTGAATTGCTAACCTACTTCTTTGATCTTTCCCAGTGTCTCCAGCACATATGTGAAATAATTAAAGACATAGTCCACAAACTATTGGGGAAAAAAAAAAAAACAAAAAACACACAACAACCCCCCTCAAAAACCCAAACTGTGCAAGTACATACATCTCTCCGTGACCAGACCAATTAGTATCAGGAATTATAAATCACAAGTCTGCTCATGAAAACGTGTCTCATCCTGACATACCCTACATGTCTCACACCAGTCTACCAATAAAATAAGGTTTGGGTTTTATTACATCACATTCTGAAGAGTTATCAAAGCAAGACAGGATGTGATTTCCTCAGAAGACAATGAACAACTTGCATATGTTCTTACAAACAGGACATTAATCAGCCAGGAATCATGTTAACAGAAGTCAAGATTGCTGTGTTTTTAAACAAGAACTAACAGATTACTAGTCAGAGTGATTACTTGGTGGTGAGAATCAGTTTACAACTGTATTCTCAATATAAATCAGACACTACATTCAAAATGGACATCAGGTTTGTGGGTAAAATTCAAATGAACCAGAGAATATTCCAAGTCATAATACACACTGCTTGCAATATTTTTAAGAGGAATAAAACCCAGCATTTTCAGAACAAAGTTGTCTTGAGAAAAAAAATTACAAATAGTAAAATAACAAGATGAAAACAATAATTATGTCATATCTGCCTTTTTGAATTTTTTTTTTGTCCCTTCTTATAGGCCACACTTGTGTGAACAGAGTGCAGTGTGCATCCTTACACTTGAACAAGAATACTCACCAGAACTGAAAACTTCAACAATTTTTACCCCTTGGAAAACAGCAAGATGTTTATGAGGAGAATATAACTTGGATAGTTCTGGATGATCAGAATGACAAAGGAAGGGGAACAGTAAGGGAGGAGACATGGAAATATAGGACAGACAGATCAGAAATAAAAAATTCCAACATACAAAACTTGACTTATTGTAAGATTGAAGTTTTTGGCCCACCTACAGATGCCTTTGCAACTCAAATGCTTTCAGAAAGTCCATCAAAAACACTCTCCAGCTATCATTGGTAAATATCTCTGAGTTTAAAACACGTAATCAGGATCACCAGCCACATTACATGTAGGAACCTACGTGTAGGTTCCTTTACCTGTATTCAGCTTCCATAGTTCTATATCACATGTATCTACATCCATCCATCAAGTAGATTTAAATTCTAGAAACATACATAGACATGAGCACACAAACACTTTCATTACAGTATACAAGAGAACAATACTGATATATTTTGTTACCATTCTTGGAAGATAAGAACAAAAAACCTCTTTTCAATGAGGAAAAAAAACTATTAAATCCATGAAGAAGCTAAAAGCATAATAATGTTAATTTTACATTGGTAACAGCTCAGTTTAATTACAAGATTCATTCTTTTAGGATATTGTTTCCATATTATTTATTTATTGCTTTTAATATAGCATGCATTAAACATTTAATTCATGTATTTAAATACTTTGCTACAGAACAGAGCAATTAAGAGAAAGAAATCAAAACCAAAAGGGCAATACTTACTAATCACCATTTCCTAACTGCAGGGACACTTATTTTTATCTTTAAGTGTTCTTTTATAGTTTTTCCTTCAAAAACTCCACCTCTTTCTATATCAACACCAGCAAGTGCTATTCATTCTCCCTCAAAAGTTCTACTTTCTTTCCTCCCTGCATTCTTTCCTCTACATTCTATGTATGGTCCCATTTGGGGGAAAGTCTCTATCACAGCCCTTATGCAACTCTCTCCATTTCAAGTTATAATCTCTTGCCAGACAAGTGAGAAGCACAGTAAATCTGCTGCTTTCAACACCTTAAATGCAGAACACTTCTAGCCAGACCAACACCTAACTGTAACATCATCACTGCAGCACAGTGATTTTATCTCAACATAAACATACCACTAGATCCCAACACTTTGGGTGCAGTAAATCTGTATACATGGCTTGATGATCTTTATAAACAAAATGTGTGTCATGCAGCAAATGGGAGTGCTCATTCACAGAAAAAAAGAAGGGAAAAAAGATTACAAAGATAAAGGTTCTAAACTTTTTTTAAAAAGGCTGCAGATTAAAGATAGAATTCTTAAATACATTTAAAAAAAAAAAAAAAAACACCCACTCTTCCTTTCCATCTTACTTCCAGTCCTCAATCCACAAAAATGCATTTTCAGGGGAAGATGATGTCTTTCTCCCATTCTCCTAGTTATCTTTCCCTATTCCCTGGGCATGCACTCTCTCTTCCTCAGCCCACATTCCATGTGACAAATTAGTGGACATTATCCCACAGGTATTCTGTATCCTCTTGAAAACTCATCCGTTGCCTTCCCCAGAATTCTTCCCCCCTCCAGCTGCACTGCACCGACTGCTGCTCCAGCCAAGAGTAGCACAGACCATTTCTGCCAGACTGCTTTAGTGTATGAGAAGCTGGAAAAGCACCAGTGCTCCAGCATCCAAAGACTTCACCACTGCATTTCCAAAAATCAAAAGAGACAAGCAACAGGAGCACAGTGATAAAGTCAACAAAAGCATTGGAAACACTCGATGTTCTCAGCTAACCCAGGGAGATGAAGCTTCATAATACAGTTTTTGCACTAAACATAAAGCTTGCCAGTTTGTCTTAAAAAAAAAAAAAATATTGGTTTTATATACCTCAGTACAAATTTATTCCTGGTGTTAATTACAACCTTCAATTTAAAAGACTATAAAGAAAATGATTTCCAATATTCCTGCCTTGGATTTATTTAGGTTTCATTTGCTGAGTCTAGATAAAGTAAACATCTTTGCTTACAGAAAAAAAGACAGAAGGAAATTGAGAAAAATACTAAGACAAATTAAGACTGACAAAATGAAGAATTAAGAAACAGAACTTCTCTAAAGAAGCACCGAAACTTCGTTAAGGGATACTTCAGATGGAGTCATTCTTTGAGAAAGGTTAACAAAATGTCTTATTTTATTAATATAGCTAAGTTTGGGGTTTCACTCCTGAAGGATTTCAAACCTACATCTTAGCAGTGACACTGGTTCTGGTTTTCTGAAAAAATGACAAATAAGAACTTTTTCTTTCCCCCCTCCTCTGCTCTGTGGAGTATTGGGTGGCACTCAGGATGACCGAAGGTGAAGTTCAAAGGGAGGCTTTTTCCTGCTTCTCAAGATAAGCCAGTGATGCCATCTGTTCTGTTCTGCTGCACTGCTGCAAACTGATATATCCCTGTTGCGTTGCATCTTCCTTGTTTGAACCTATGATTTTCCAGCAATGACAGTTTCCCAAATGGATTAATCCATTTCAGAAGTATTTGGGGAAAATCTGAGTCAGAACCACTGCTTGATGATATTCACATTTTCATAAATCTGTGATGTGGTTATCACTGCAAATGGCCATGTGTTTAGCATTAGAGAGTCAAAACAGGTGCAGGAATGGTTTATGAACAAAGGTCTAGAGGTTAAAAGCAAAAAACCACAGTTATCCTATTTTATGCTCTCTTGTTCAACTACAAAGAAGTGGAAAACTGCTAAAGGTTTACCAAAACTCACTCGTACAGCACTATTTTTCTGTTAATACATTTACATTCTATAAACGAAATGGTTTTATTCTTAATTGAGCTTCACAAACAAAATAAGACGAAAACATTTAAGTTTTCTACTTAATAGCACACACATGGTGATTGTGAAATACTGTCTATAACCTTTCCAGTTTAAACTAGCCCACAGTTGAGTACCATGGGCAAAAATTAATGAATTTTTACTGTGTGGTTTAGAGGATTTTTCCACTGAACTAGCAAAGTATTCGCTGAGTATTTTACGTAGCTACTTGGCATGCATTCCTGTTTATTTAATTTGAAAATATTATTTAAATGACAACACTGTGCTTTCAGTTTATTTTTTTTTGGTGCATTTTCACATTTTATGAAAGCTTACCTCATCCCAAGGCAATGGTGGTTTGAGTATTGTCAATACAATCAAGCAGTCAATACCCAGAGCACAGAAAGTGAAAGGCACATGGATTATTGTGCAACTGCCATATCAGCCTGCTTGTTCAGCATCACATTAGACTGCCAACTATCATGTGAGGCAGATCTTCATATGCATTACCTTATTAACAAGGGAACAAACTACAAATCAAATTTACCTTCCCTTGGTTTTCAGTTAAAGATGTCTTCTGAAGCACCTTGAAAGTAACTTTAGGACAGCTCTGATTCACTACTGTCCTTATAACATACCATGTAGAAGGAGAGATGATGTCAGTTTGCAGATGATGCCCCTTCCTTCCCAACTTCTACATATTTGGAGTTCTGAGTAGGTCTAAGCTTCCCTTGTATTTCAGTTAAAGATGTCTTCTGAAGCATCTTGAAAGTAACTTTAGGACAGCTCTAATTCACTACTGTCCTTGTACCATGTAGAAGGAGAGATGATTTCAGTTTGCAGATGATGCCCCTTCCTTCCCAACTTCTACATATTTGGAGTTCTGAGTAGGTCTAAGTACTTGTGGATAGCTAGGGAACTGTGTACATATGCCTTGATTATCCAAGAGCATATGGCTGAAATCAGAAATTTGAAGGGCAAAGAGAGAATAGCGTTGGGTTGTTTTTTCCTAATACATGCTGAATTTCCTTTCCTTAAGTCTGGTCCACCAGATAATTGATTCACTGACTTTTCAGAAATAAAAAATATAATGTTTACGTGGCTTCAGAAGAATCTGCAATATCTATGGGCTAAACTTACTATGTTTGAATTTTATCTGATGATTAATGCCTTAAATCAACTGAGTAGTTTATGGCAAAACTATCATAAGCATACAACTTCCTTAAACAATGAAAAAGGTGAAAGTGACCAAAAATCTTCACTTTTGTACGTGTTCCAAACGAAATAACACAGAATGAGAGAATGAGATGAACAAGCTTTGACAGTAATCTCACAGATTAACAATGTCTAAAAGAAGTGATACAAAAACCTCTATGAATAAAAGAGGATCAGAGGTAAATGAGGTAAACATAGAAATAATGTAGGTCCTAATAGAAGTAGATCTAGATCTGTGGATTCCTTCAAAGGAGCAGTAAATGTCTTCAGAAAGTCTCTTTTATTCCCTAAGTAACTGGGAAATACATTAAGTATTTAATGAAGAGCTCTGTCACCTCAGAAAAAATTCCCCTATGTGAGATTTTCTGCTATACCAAACTGCTTTGTGAATAACCACCTTCCAAAGGAAATGCCTTAACTTACCAATTTGAATATAATTTTCTTTTTCTATAAAGAACCTTACCTCTTTTTCACGCATTCGACACAGGGCATGTTCATCACGAGAAGTGCTGCTTTTTCCTAGGTCAAGTTTGGGTGTCATCTGTGGAAAAGTTCAAAACAATTCACTTCAAAACAGTAACTCCAAGCAAAATGAACCCTGACTAGAAATGAAAAATATTAAGCATATTTGTTCACCCTTATAAAACATCAAGGGAATACCTACCAAAGATACTGGCATTGGTTTTTCTCGCAAATATCTTGGATTTTCTAACTGAAAAACAAGTGAGAGAAAAAATAATCATGTCAGCAGTGTCTTTTTATGTCTTACAAACAGTAAGAAATATCTCCAAATATTAAAAAATACTTGCAATGGCAATTTTGGGGGTGTGCCAAAGAACTGCTTTCCACTATGGAATTTTATTGTCTATTAAAACAGAGTTAAGCTGAAATCATCAGAACAGGACTGTCTCTAGATACATGGCTGTAACATGAAGTAACACACCAATTCATTCTCTTGTGCATAAAGGTTCAACAACATGCTGCCAATCTTTTACAAGTTACAGAAATAGAAAATCTTTATAAGAGATCATTTTTTTGGACATGACCTACTCAGCGAGTTTTAAAATTTTAGTGTTTCCTAATGCAAATGGATCAAAAACTACACTTTTATTTCCAAACCCTTGTGGCTGGAAAAATTCTGTCAATGCATGTTTTAAAAGAATTTGGCAGCTAAATACATAGCTTATGCAAAAGATTTCCAACTTCATTGAAGAGAATAAATACATTTATTGAATAAATTTACAGATTTTAATCTAGTGGTTTTGAAAAATTACAGTTGAGTGCACTGAAACTATATCCACACATGTAAGTCATAGAGACAAAACACAAGGAAATAATTCATTAACACTACTGTATAATTAAAGCAGCTCTTTTAATCACTATTTTTAAGAACTGAATACAAAACACTGTTCACAACCCACTTCCTCTATCAGACAGCTCTATCTTTTTAATTTTCTCAAACGATGAGGCTCAAACATCACATCACAGAGAATGCATAACACCCAAGAAAAGCTTTCAAGGGTATAATCTTGTAAAACGTGGCAGCAAGATTTGGAATAGGAATGTGATTGAAATACACATCGTACAACAGCTACTCTTTCTTTTTTTTAAAGATTAAATTGATCTGTGGGGCATGGCAAATATATCAAATGCTAGCACTTTTCCAGTACTGTTAAATAAAATTGTGTGTTGAATTTACCAGTGAAAAAGAGGCTTAATCCCTTTGAAATTTCAATTTGATACAGTATTATTCATTTCCTGTCCTAAAAGGTTATGTAGGATTTCTACATGCTGTTGAAGAGTCATTATATTTCACCCAAAAAAACTGGTAGATATTCCCATGTTTAACACATACATTCAATTTCAGTGATTAGTGTTCTCTAGTATTTTAAAACTATAGCTGAAAGTATAGGAAAACCAGTAATTTAACAAGGAACCTAATTCTCTTTGTTGTCAATGAGTTTACTAAAACAGATACATTAAACTTTCTTGCATATAAAGCAACAGGTTTTTTTTATTTCAGGGTTTTTTGGTGTCTTTTTTTTAAAAATTATTGGCATGCAAAAGGCATATGTAGATATTAGTGAATAAAAGAATCTTGTATGCACCTACTGAAAAAAAATTAATAATTTTAGACACAGAAGAAGAGATTGGTGAGGAATACTGGCGGGAGAACATCACTTGGCATTAACCACAGAACATAGATAACAGCAGAAAAAAATACAGATAAACCAAGAGAGACAAATTCCAAATCAGAAAAAAATTACAAGTATTTTCTTTGCCTAACACATTTGTACCTGTAGCAGTATTTCCTATCTAAAATTATCTAATTTTACAAGTATTATACTCTTCCTTCTAGCTCATTTGTCCTACTTCCCCATCCATCCCACACACACCCACTCAGCACCTGTACAAGTACTCAGGACTGAAGGCAGCATGCCAAAAAGTCAAAGGCAGACCCCTGCTCTGGCTTCCCAGAAAACTCAACAGCAGACAACCTCAAAAGACTTTCACCAATACCTGGTGGAATTTGGAGAAGGCTACGCCTGCAGAACCAAATTTCAAAGGCTTAATTATTTCCCAGAAGCTCTGTCTCTGATGTAAAACGAATACTAACATCCTTTACATCTGCTTTTTAAAAGCTAAAAATTATTGTAAATATTTACAATTAATTCAAATACTTTATCTGACCATGAAATTCAGCTGTTTACAGCCTTTGTTTCAAAACCAGTCTAAAAAGCTAAGGTATATCCTATTTGTTTATGAGAAGGAATGAAAATGTGTCTCTAATACTTTGTTATGGCCTAAGTCTTGCATTTTTGGATTTTGTAACAGCAGCCATATGTGCTTTGAAGTTAAATGTTCCCACTTTGTTACTTGTTGTGGATTATATCCACTTAAACTGATCTGTAAACATTTAATGTCTCGACATTCATTCTTTTCATGCTGGTCTTCTGCAAAACTTCTTGTTCTCAGAATTATACCACATTAAAGAGAGAATATCACAATAAGGAATGCCCCAAAAAAGAAAAAAGCCTGTATTTATGAGAAACATGCAAATTTAAAAATAATAAGCAAAGGTCAAAGACAAACCAAAATACATATGTATGAAACTGAAGGCCTGCCATGAGAAGAACAGTAAATCACATGCTTTTTTAAGATTATGAACCAAATAAATGTCATCATGAAAGACATCTTTATTTGAACTGGAATTGAACTCTAATTTGTAAATACCACTTCTTAACAGAAAAGGCATTTTGAATTTCTTTGTAGAAAAGATCTTGGGTTCTCCTGTTCTGTCAACAGTTGGTCAACAAACCCTGTCTCAGTTTGTGAGGACTGGCACGGTCACTTTCCACCATTTGAATCTTCATAAACCAGAGCTGGGAAGGCTTTGGATGATCAGATCCCCATTAAGAGATCCCTGCCACTTAAAAAATCACATAAAATCTATATCATGAAAATATACTTAGGAGAAGAAGTTGAAAAAAAGTTATGGCAGAAATCTGCATAAAACCACATATTCCAAAACTGAATTTGAGGCAAACTAGCCACAACTTTTAACTTCAGTATTTCCACCTTCTCTTTATTTTAACAACACCTAAAGCAGCCAGAACTAAACATTTTTGGAGTGTGTAATTTAAAAGCCATCAATGAGTGAAGCGCTGATAAAAGTAAACAGCCAAAATGGCTTCCTCCAAAAAGCAAGGAGAGTGCAGAAAAAGCCCAAATTGGAGCACTACATACTTCCACAAGCCTCATCCCTCAGGACATCACCTATATTCCATCCCTCAGGCTGAAAACAGTACACAGGCTTTACAGCTGTGATAGTCCAGAAACTCAGCCCAAAGCTTCTGCTCTTCTGACCCAGCAAATAACCACAACCACGACAACATTTATGTTCTGCTTCCATTCTCCCCCTCTCCAAGTCACATTTCGTTCTTTGGAAGATGTTTATCAAGGTGCACTTCTCTTCAATAATGCACGACTGTAGCTTACTACAGTTCAGTAACAGAGTCAGGAGGTATGTTGTATATATTAAGATTCAGGCAAAGAAACCACATTTGGATCAGCAGGCTTGTTGCACATTCCCCCTTAAGCTTCTTCAAAGACAAAATGTGATTGTTTTCAAAACAAGGATGGAAAAAACACACATGAAAGAGTTAAGAACACTTAAGATTTTGAAATGGTAAACAACCAAACTGAACCTTGCCCTAAGTTCTTACTTTAATCTAACAAACCCAGCCAGCCAGCATGTTCCCCACAGAAATAACTGCTGAGTAGCTTCAGGAAATTTGAGTAAGGACATTCTTATCTAACATCATAATTTGTAGGGAAGTTCACTTTAATGCTGCTTCTGCAGTCTTAGTGGAAGGACATTAAAGCACACGAAGATTGTTTGTCAGCATGGAAGCTGAATTTATTTTTTGAAGTCACAACACCACTTGGAGTTCACTGTGGGAAAGTTTTTGCAGTGTTGCTGCCCTCCAACGCCACAACATATACAGTAGGTATGTTTATAGTAAGCAGACAAAGAAACCAAACAAAAGATAATAAAATGGTTTGTACAGAAAGGGTTGAGCTTAACTAGACTGGAAAGACACAGGCAGATGTGAGCCAAGTACACAAAACAGGCATAACACACACTGTTGCTGTAGCCACCCAAGAATTCCCTGGGCTTGCATCTCCTTTAACCCTGCGTTACACGTCATTCCTCCAAGAAAGGAGGATGTAATACAAGCCACTGACCATGGAATTGCTTTGGTCTAAGTCCTCTTAAACCTTTATTAGGCAATAACATTTCCCATTGTAAATTCTTCTGGGCAAGACACGAGCACCCAGGTTCTTTGTACTGAAGATCTCACATCACTTCTGGTAAAAGGTAAAGAGTTAATTCTTGTCCTGGCTGAATTCCAGTGATGGAAAATCACGTTCTCCCTGATTAAAAAACCCTTTGCTATTTCCCTAGGGTACAATATCTTTGTATGCTTTCTACCTAAAATGAAATGCTGAATTTCCTGGAATGTTTAGAAGAGTTGCTTTGTCACACCTAAAATTGGCTACAATTCAGTGACAAAAGAAATTGTACTAGAAGCATCATGAAAAAAAAAAAAAAATACAGGAAGGTCATTTTAGAATATGCAGGGGTTTAATTCATTGTTGTTCCTTTACATAGCTTGAATTTTCTATAAAAAATTTCTGGTTGTCTACAAATTAAAAAGCTTAAACAAGAGAAAAAAAAAGCAGCAAGCAGGCTTAATTCCATTATCTTTTTTACCTGACACTACCTATATTTCACAATATTTAAGTATTTTTGAGACATAACTGAAGGGAAGGTGAAGGTTTTCCATTTATGAAGTGTACTAAAATGGCAACAACATGTAGAATTTTATTTACAGCTGCTAATAAAATAAGATAGCCGAGGGATTTTTATTATATTCTAAAATACCTAAAGACAGACAAAGAAAGTTCAAAGTAACAACAAGACCAAAGATTACTTGCATTCATCTAAACTTCCAGCTCTGAAACGTTTCCCTGCAAATGGCAACACAAAAGGATTTCTTCTTTTCTACACTCTCTAGATAAGAGTCAATAAGGGCTAAAAAAACCCATGTTTTATAATTTATTTAAAATTACCTTATACTAGTATTCCATGTATGAAAGGCAAATTTATCACAATGAAAACTTAACTTTTTTTAAACATTTACTCATGCATGACTAGAATCTAAAGAATTTGAACAATAAAACATTTGATAGAATTTTTTCCATTTGCCTTGAAGAATTCCTGGTTAGCTCTTTCCCAAACTCTTACTCATGAGAAGCAACGATGTTAGCAAAGTAATGCAACAGTCCTACTTCTCATGTAGAAAATGTTATTACTACTACTAACAAATATCTGAAGCCTTCTTATTATAGTCTGTTAAGCTTTGACCTCTCTGCTTAGTGAAGAAATAATACAATTATTTCCAAAAACTTTTCACAATATTGGTAATAATAATTTTTAAAAAACTCAGCCACTGATGTCAGCATATCAAAGAGTGAAAATGCAGTTAGTATGTGACCTTAAAAATACATTTAAAAAAGAGAAAAATGTAAAATAATATATCAAAAGTAGAAGAAGCCCAAAAGATAAGGGCAGAAAGAAATTACCAGTTTATAACTGGTCACTATATTCCAGACAAGCCTATACTGGAACAGCAAAGGCTCAGCAGTAACTCACAGCTGGAAGATGCTTTGCTCACCTTTATGTAGAGCACTTCTCTAGATATCTGCATATTCTAGAATTAAAGCATATTCTCCATATATAATTGCTTGAAGAATAGCTTCCTAAAATTTCAACAGTTCTTAAAGAGAAAAATCATTGTATAAGAACCTGCCTGAAATCCCCAGGATCAGCTCTGTCCCCACCATTGCAATAAAATCACATTGAAACACGCATTCTTTGCCAGACTAGCAACCTTGGGTCACCATTTACTCCTTGACACACAAGTAAAACTCAAAGAAAAACAGTAAAAACCCAAGGAAATTTTGAAAAGCTATTTAAAAACCACTGCTCTTTATACTAGGCTGTTTTAAGTGAAAGCCATTCTGTGTTTCCCTCCTTAACTTTCCCCCATTACTGAAGGATTCTTTTGGGTCAAGGGTCTTCTGTATCTGAGGTGCCACAGCTTGTAAATTCAAGTTTTTCAAGTGGTCTGCAAATGTTGTCAATTAAAAGATAGCTAGATGCTCCTGTGGTGATGTAAAGTCTTACACATAATAGCAGGCATGTCACATGCTCAAACCTTACAGATTCTGAAGTGCTGCCATTTAGTAAGCTTTTTTAAATTTTTAATAATTACATATTCTTCTTGAAGTATGAAGCTACTTAAAACTTCCCGACTCTTTAAGAGCTCACTGGAGTCCGTGATCCATAGCAGGGAAACACTGTTCAACAGCACCTGCTTCCAGACCTTGCTTTTACAACCTCAAATCCTCTTTGTCAGGTAACTCCCAACAAGTCTTATCAGGCAATCAAAGTCTCTCACTAGTGACTTGTTTAATTACCATCCCTGGAGAGCAGACTTGAAAAACTGATTTATGTGTCACGGTAGCCAATTTGTTATCCAAGAGAGCTCCCGTATCAGTGGAGCATCATCACAGTTTAATAACCATCCATTATCAACATCAGGATTGCAAACTGGAATTTCAATTACAAAAAGAAATACAAAACAAATAAAATTAAAGAGATAAGCAAGCAGGCAGATCAACACTGATATAAAAATGCTGGATATAAAGAGATTCTTTGTCAGAATCAATTGGAACAATTTGTAAAATGGCCACGAGCAAGTTTCCCCCCCTTAAAGCAGCTTTAAATGCTCAAGGTATTACAACTATCTGCTCCTATAATCCAGGTATTTATACAGCCTAAATATCCAAAATCTGCAAGTGGCTGCTTGCAGATTTGTTCAGACACCTGCACAGCACTTTCACAAATTGGAGCTGACTGCTATTGGAAAGCTTTCTGGAGGTCCACTTGTGAAACTTCACAACTACAACTCCTGAAAAATGTAGTTACCTAAATCTGGAAGTGCCAGAAATTGTTCTTGTATGACTGAATAAAAGACAAGGAGCTCCAAGGAGCAATACCATGCACCCAGACTAATATTCCCACTGATCTCCACCTTCAGTTTGGAGAGAGCAGTCAAGCAGCTCCTGGATTGTCTCAAGGCCAAGATCATCTTCTCTCAGAACCAAGGAGAAACACCAAGAAGGACACAAAAAAGTTAATATTCTCTCTTACCATTTATGTTTTTACTGAAGAGAACTTGGCCATCAATGCAAAACATTGAGTGTAATAGGCAAGATTTTTAAGTGCTGTCATATCCCCCTGGACTGACCACAGCATAGGAAGAATAAGGATTATTTGGTAACTGATTAAAATGATAACATGAAATCATGTCTTTATTTTTAAAAGTAAACAAAGCTGAACTACTTCATTAGAAACTAGCTCTCACCCCTCCCAACTTCAGCTGCCCTCTCTCCCAAACACAACTGGGTGAGCTTCCAACCTGTGAGAATAAGCAGAAAAGGAGAAAGGAAGGAAAAAAAAAAGAAAAAGTACTCTATTAAAATAAAAGTGATCTTAATAAGATGGAATTTTTATGAGGATACTAATCCTAATCAAATAGGTTAATGATCTGATGGTACAGTGGAAAAGGTTAAAAGAAAAAATAAAATAATACAACAGAAAAAAAAGAAATTACAGTGGTAAATAGATACAGAGAGAAGGAACTTCACTGTGACCTCAGAACTGTCCTGGACTAATACCACAGGAAGTACAACCAAGGGCACGAAGACTTAAAACAGTAGCCTTAAACTAAAATATAATTTAAATTTACCTCAAATGTCTAAGTCCAGATATCTGATTAACTGTTCAGAAACAACACATAGATCAAGCCCCACATATTACATTTGTACATGCAAAGAAAGAATATTAACACAGATTTGCATCTATTTTGGCTACCAATTCTTTCATCTCTCCTTATAGAAATGTATTAACTGCCTCACTGTATTTACCTTGTGCTACACCAGCCCAAAAATATAGAGGATGTGTTCAAATTCTAAAAGAAATTATGATAGGTTGAAAATAGATTTGATTTTACAGAAGTGTTTACAGAAGTGGTTTAGAATCTACAAAAAAAATTTAATAGAGATTAAAGTCCTCCTAGCTGTAAACATGAAAAGCTTTGGGCAGATAACTTCTACATTTCTGCTGAGATCCAATAAATACTAGTCCTGAAGTTGTCAAGCTATCCAAGGAAGAACTCCTCCCCATCCCCAGAGCAGATTCTCTTCCAGATACTTGAGTTTTGACACATCAAAGTCAGGACAAATCCAAGCATCATGGCAGAAGTACCATATTCACACCCACGTTCTAAAGCCAAGGCCACACAAGAATATAAGCCAAAGCATGGCAGAATCTTCCAAAAAGGTAAAGTCTTTCCTCAGCAAAGCAAATACACAAAGACACCTTATTCTTTCCATGAGTAAGAGAACCTTTAGACCAGCTCTGTGGCTAATTATTGAAAGGGAAGGAAAGAGGTTAACACATTGAAAAGGCTGGCAGAAAAAATGCAGAGCTGCACACTCAGTATTCTGTTAAAAAACAATAGCAAAAGCCAAACTCTTCTTTCATTTATGCAAGCATAAATTCTGAATAATGTTATCAAGAAACAGTCTGAAATTCTAGAGTAAGACACTTGGGTTTGACCAGCAAGTAATAGTATGTTGCTTGATTTAACAGTAACTATTTTAAATACAGGGTTTTATTTCTTAAAAATGAAGCATTTTTCATGTGTTTTTTTTTTCCAAGATGATATATTCAAATTAACCTTTCCAAGCTATACCACTTCATTTGTAAAAGACTCCTCCTAAGAGACTCCACTTCTAAAAGACTCCTACATAAAGTTTGGTTGACTATATTCAGAGATGCAGACTAGATTACCAAGGAGCTTTCATTCCAAGTCAATAAATAGATAATGTACTCTATTTTACCCCAAGATTCCAACTATTGAGACGTGCTTCAAGGTCACTGTCATCCAAAGAAACGGTTTTTTTATCATGATGCTCCTGGAACATAAAAAAAGTCAAACAAAATATCAGAAGAGCTGGCAGATAATCAGGGGGAAAAAAAAAAAAGTAAAAAACCACCACACAACACAAAACCTTCTCATTGACTTGGCCATTTCTACACTGCACTTCTTAACAGTGTCATGATACCCCTTAGAGCTTTAATATAAATAACTCAGTTACCAGTAAAACACTGGGCTAAGAAAAGAATTCAGCAGACAAATTAGCCCACCTCATCACTTTAACCTTCTTTATTTTCCTGATTTCCAAAGCAAAGGCCTCCTGTACAAAGGGTGAGTTTACTAAACAAGCAAAAAATCAAAATACTGCATTCTTCAGGCAACATCCTTCTAGAAATGATCCATCTCCATAGTACCTTTTGTGGGGCTAATCTAGAATTCAGAGATCACCTGCTCAGCCTCCAAATGAAGGAAAAGAAGAATAATTAAGGAAGGCAGGAATAGCTATAGTAGGCAGAGCTGCAACAGGAGGGGACAGAGTAGCTGCTGCCCAGTTCAGTTCCAGGGGTCCTCTTTGCAGAGAGAATTTCCAGTATTCACTAAGAATTGCAGTTAAAGTTGCTCAAGGCTGTGTCTTCCAGAATAAAGTTTTTCCTGTAGGATAACTACTGATTGTATTTCATGTATTAAACAGAGGGGAGCTGGTACAGAGAATTTTCCTTGATTTATTTTTATTATTTCCTATGTAGAAAAACAGAACATTGAAGTATTAATTACTTTGTCCCATTAAGTTTTGTTAGCAAGAGGCTTGTGCATAGGCACGCAAGCACCTCTTAAAATCTGCTCGTTCACTATGAACATAGAGTGAATGGAGCTTTCACTTCAGCTCATCAACACTTGGTTGAGACTGTTCTTAATATTTCTTAAAAGACTCCCTGTTCCTCTACCTGGGCCTGAATTATGCCAGAACATCTGTGCATCACTGACAACAGAACAAGATACTATGTGTTCCAGCCAGCCAAACATTCCTCAAACTGTTTGGCAAAACAAGAGAGGATTATTTCACTTAAGGCCCTTTTAAAGCTGTAATTGCAGTAGAATCCAGTATATGGAGCTAAAGAACAATGAAGTGCAATGATTTGTCTAAGACTTCCCTGGAAGTCTGTGGCACAGCCAGGAACAAAAAAAAAAATAAATAAACTAAAACAAGAACAACAAGACCCCAAAATCTTTAAAGCCCCAAATCCAGGTTTCAACTGAAGGAAATACTTTTCTTTGCAATAACTGTTCTCTAAAATAAAAAAAGACACAAAAAAAAAACCACCCAACACAAAAAAGCCAAACACAACTCTTTAAGTCAAGTAAAACACAAACAGGAAACCAGTAAGGAGAAATTTAGTAAATCCAGCATCTGTTTTTATTTTTCATTTTTAATTATGGCATATCTTTTTTAAATTACATTTGTATATATACAATCACACACGTAAGTACATTCTTACCAGCCTGAGCCTAGAGCAGAGACATTCAGCTTTTGCCCACAGCCCATGTATTGCCTGCCATGCCAAAGCATCCCCTTGCTAGTCCTCTATGCCAAGTGCATAGCAAAACACAGATTTCCTCAGAAAAAAAGCAAGCTACCAATTTATCCCACTTGCACTTCTTGTCCTCTTAAGTTCTTAATCGTGCACAGTAAAGAAGAACAGTCTGTGTGAACTGCTCAGGTGTCAACATCTCACTTCCAGCTGCAGCCTTTCTAAACTGTCCCTCTGACACAAGTTTCCCAGAGGAATCAGAGCTATTATAGAGGTACTGGCTACAGTGAAGAAATCAGAGGAGAGAACTCTCCAGCAATAAATACTGGACACTACATGGCTACAGAACACACTCAGCAAGGAAAACAGCAGCATACTTGTTGGTAACATTTGTCAGGAGTAACTTTCAGTTTAAATGCTTGCAATTACACATACTATGTCATTAAATATTTTGGACTAAAAGGGTTTTATGTGAAGTCTGTTTAATGTCCCTCCATCAGCTATAATGCTAGTTCTGGAAAGTTTGATAAAACAAACTGTCCAAAACTCACTCTTTCAGAGGTCAACCATCATTAAACAGAGCCAGAGACATTTCTGCAGCTTTCTTTAATCCACTATTGCAAAATACAAGATGATGTCAATACAGTCAGTTTGCCAAGCCTAGGGAAAACAATGGAGCAGACATTAAACACACTACACTAAACAGAGGTCAACCACAAGGGTGAATTGACAGCATCCTACAAGAAAGTCTTTTCCCCTGCACTTGCAGAGGGCAGGTTTTGATGAGCTTTAGTCCTTCCTATTACTCTT
>NW_008611410.1:187984-189446 GCF_000691845.1 Merops nubicus
CTTATACACAGGGATCATGACTCATGCAATTAGAAATAACAGCTTTATGGGGACATACAAAAATAATACATTGAAACTAGAGCAAGTTTTATGACAAAAAGGAGAAGCATCTTACAGACAGTGGTGCAGCTAGGTTATCTTCATCTTTCTGGTGAGGAGGACTCATAGAATGTGATCTTAATGCTGGCTTCTCACTGTACTTGAATCTTTCCCTGTTATTAACAAAAAGAGTAAGCAGAAAGAAGAATTAATTTTCAACAACTTGTGGTACACAAAAGATGTTAATCGTAAAATAAAATCTTTTCAAACATACAAGAGAAAATAATTGTCAAAATGTAAGGATCAAAAGTAGTAGAACATTAAAAAAAGAGAATTTTTTTTAAAGGCAAACAAAAGCTTTAAGCATTCCATTAAAAAAACAACCCTCAAAAAACCCACACCAACAGAACCACCAGAAGTATTGTGTACTTCACAGCATACTAAAAGGTATTCTTTGCACTGCTGTTACTACATGACCCAACATCTCCTAACAGATTTTAGAATAAATTCATGTTAACTGAACAGGCTGATCTAAGATGACATATTTGAAACAAAATTGCTAAGTATATGGGACAGCATGGGATCAAGTCCAGGAAACTCAGAGAAGACAAAGGAATTAAGGTGATGGTTGGATGCAGCACAGGGGAGAAGACTTTGAAGACCAAAAAGAAGGTTAGATCAAGGTATATCTTCATGTAACATACAAACCTGAAGGCAGTGGCAAGAGCTACACATACAGCTCATTAGAAAAGCAATGACTTGAAAGGGCAGGGTGGAGAGTAACATGTCACAGAAACAAGTCATAAAGACTTGTACTGGTTGCATTTCATTTCAGCTCTATATTTAGATGAAAATGGTATCTATGGGGGGATGGTAAAGGAAGGCCCACAAGCCAGGACACAAGTGCAGCATGAACAAGTATTCCATCCAGTAGAGGGAAAAAAAAAGATTTGTGGAAAAGCGTTTGTCATAAATAAAGCACTGCCACAAAAGGAAATTAAGAATAGCAGATAGGTGAAAATAAATTTCACTGATACACTATCCATCCAGTAGAGGGGAAAAAAAAAGAGAAGAGATTTGTGGAAAAGCTTTTGTCATAAATAAAGCACTCACACAAAAGGAAATTAAGAATAGCATACAGGTGAAAATAAATTTCACTGATACACTTGGACAACTGACCTTTCTCAACTATAAAACAGTGAAAGAAAAAACCAGCCTGGAACAAAATAAAAAGTAGATGAGTTTATTAGATAAGTTGAAACAGCAATAGCTCCAGAACAGTAGCAAAACACTCCTCAGCATATACTCCAGTGTCAAATCTGCATGTATTAAAAGTCATCAAAAACTCTTGTTAATCCACTCACCTTCCTATAAGCAGCTATAGTGGATTAAAATCAGGTCAGCCCATTAAAATACCTTTCAC
>NW_008611410.1:189477-197467 GCF_000691845.1 Merops nubicus
CAGCAAATTAGACCCAAAAGAGACCGAGATTCATTGTTTATAAACATAAAGACAACTGTTGGATGTACAATGTAAACCACTCCCAGCAAGATGAACACAGACAAACTTTTCATGAAGCTTCCATCAAAACAGCAGGGAAGAGGGAACCAGAACAACTGGGAGCATCCCTTCCCTTCCAGCACCAATAAATACCAACAAATGCATAGGGATGCAAAACAACAATTAGAAAGCAATAAATAGTTTAGGTAAGCAAAGTCTAAAAGGTAAAAAAGATCAAAAGAAATCCAATAATACAATGACTGCCTCTAGCATTCAAATCATGCATTTCTTATCAAGATTCCATTTGGCACAAAATTATCTCTCATTAAGACAAACCTTTGCCTGTCAGTAAAACTGCATTTTTTACACTTTTTTTGAACAGTACTCAGCTTATCTAACAATTCAATAAAGTGCCAACTGTTTAAAATAAAACAGAATTCATGCCCCTATTATTAAGAGATTAAGGAATATCAATAACACTCAAACCAACCCAAGCTACCTGTAATATTTTTAAATTGACAAAATGAGGGGGGAAATTCCAGATCTATTCCTAGTTCTATATTTGCTGGTTTGAAGAGGAATTGAAAAAGAAATTGGTTTACTTGAGTCTATAAACAGAATTTGAAAAGATCATTAAGGATGGACTGCAATTTTGCTCTTATCAAGCATATATTACCCATTCACTGCCTTTTCCAGCCTTCTCCTAATATAAGTCAGGCTCCAGCAATGACAATATTATTTCTTTCTCCTCCCATGGCAGGTGAGTGGAGAATGGTCAGAGTGTTGACACCAGCCCTGTGACCTCCTGCTTCAGCCAAAACAGTGAGCTAGCATGGGAGAAGGAAGCAATTTGCTGCTAATAAAGGAGATTAGTAAATAATTTCCTACTAGGAACAAATTCACTGGTTCCTCCTGGTACAGCACAGCCACACACTAACCTCTAACAATGTTTTTCAGGCAAAATCTTTAAACATACAGTAGAATTTTCCTGTGGGGTCAAAAAGACAAGGTTTCTGTTCCAACTAAACTACACATTCCTAACACTAATTCTCTCCTGTTTCAAAATAAAGCTGTACCTTTCTAGCAACAGCTGGTTTGGTCTTAAGTCATTCACACCCTCATCTGCAAATAAGGCTTGTCTGTCTACTTCTTATTTAGGCAGATTAATAACTTCTTACAGAATAGCCAAAATCTTCACACATAGAAGCGTGCGTGTCGCAAGAGGAAAAATAACTCTGAAAAGGAACTTCTCCATTTGTTTAAAAGAGGGACTCTAAATATAAACAACCCCAAATTTATTCTGAGAAAATGCTGTAGCCTATCTGTAAGAACTGAGCCACGGCTGGAATGCAAAATTTGCACCCAACTCCATGTATCTCTTGCCTACAGGTACAGCTCCCCCAGCGCCCAGTCTGAGCAGAGACAAGGCTCATGTAACAACATCACCATCTGCTGGCTCTGGCCACAAGCTGCAGAGTCCAGAAATATTTCATGCTTAACATCTTTCCTTGCTCTGACAGCTCATTCAAAACTGTAAATACTAAAGACAGAGTCTATATGTTGAGTATAGCTAACATCCTGATAGAAAGATATGTAAATAAGTATTAAAGAAGCTATTTCTACAAAACATATCAGCTGAAACCTTCACCTTCAGTATTTCCTCCTGTGTAACACACAGGTAACATGTTTCTGATTGCTATGAAAATTAAACTATGTCATCTACAGTGTTAGAAATTCTGATAATTGCCAGCCCAAACTCTGGTTTCCCCAGACACAGCTCTGTTCTTGCTTTGAGTACCCATGGCAGAGCAATGCCTACCCAGACAAGTTTCACTTCCAGATTTCTTTAAACCAGTAATTTATTCCATTTACTTGCTTCTCCAGATGTGAAATAATATGAAATATGGGGCTCCAGAGAACTCACCAGAGCCTTGGGAACCATCTGTTGATCAGCAACACAGGTACTGAAACAGTCCCACAGGACAAAAAGGAAAAAGTAGAAGAAATAAAGCTTTGCTACCCTGCCCATGACTTGGGGAACTTTGCCACACTAAGCTGAATCGTGGGTTCAGATACAGAATGGGAAAATGGGTCAGATTTCCAATATTCTGCTGTAACCAGATAGCAAATGGGAAAAATAAAATGGCAAAGAATACAAGGGACAGAGTAGACACAACTGTACCTCAGTCTTCCCCAAACGGGGACCAGCACTGTGTGGATGCAGAGGGAGGAGCAAGCTGCCTTACCCTGCTCAAATAACACCCCAGGTGACAGTATAAGGAGGGAATTCAGAGGAATTAGGTGTGTTTTTGTGCAGCAAATATGGCTTTGCAGAGATATCAGTATGCTAGATTGGGCCTAATAGGGGAGAGTTGTGCTTATATTGCTTCTAACATGCAGGATGATACTTGACCATGATGGTGCTGCTCCCAGTGACAATCTGACCAGATCTATGCTGGGTATCTTGGTGTGGCACAAAGCTATCTAAAAGATTTAATTAAGGTCTCAGAAAGTATTTCCAAATCATAACACATGCCTTGTTTATATAAGGTCAAGCCTATAGGTTTGGGGGGGTTTTTTTAGATGAGGGTATTTGGACACCTCTTCCCAACAGCTCCTTGTATCACCAAAGCTAAAGCAGGAACAAGGTAACAGAGCTGGCAATTTCTCCATTCTCCACTTCTGTTCCTTAAACCACAAGGCTGCTATCAAACCCACAGGTCCCTATCAGAACACTTGAGTGTAAGCAACCAGAAGATCTTCAGTATCAGCACTGTAGGACTTGAAAAGAGGGGATGCCTCAGAACAACAAGCAACTTCTTCAATGACCATTAGAATTATAGGTAGTCAATGGATACATAAAAGGAAAAGTTTCCCCAATGCTCAATATCAACATGATGGAACTTGCAAGCGTGTCTATCTGTCATCTACCCAAATCACAGCTGAAAAAAAAAATTACAAAAAGCAAGACACTATGATACATAGCATAAAGATCTGGGTGCCTAAAAACCCCAAAAGAACAGGTAATGATAATGACCTATGAAAAATAAGTGAACACATAAAAAAAGCATTACACTTGTGAAACCAAACCTGTGAGCATATTTGTGGTGCAATGAAACCAAACCAGAAGTTTCATATAGAAGTAGAGGAAACACTTCCTCTTGCACAGAGCCTGCTGGGTTTTGAGTAATAGTCACACTCTGCCAAGAGCGCTTCTTTCACCAAGGATTTCAGAGAGTTTAAACATTAACTAAACTTGCAAATGAGCAAACAAGTGGCAATTCCACCCATGACTGACATGCAGCCACATAGAAAAAAGGAACATAAATCTTGATAATCAGTGCAAAGTTGCATGACATGAGAAAAACTAGAAAGAAAGTAAATACTTAAGAACAGAATATAGATTAAACTAAAATTTACCTATGATTCCCACAAAATAGAACAGAATAAAGCCTACAATTTTCAAGTGTCCAACTGGTCAGGCTGGCACACCTTCTGCAGCCACATTTTTCTAAACCAACAGGAAAAGTAAGCCTCAATACCCTGACACATTTCCTCCCTTTACCTGCTCTGTAAACAGCTCTATACCCAACTGACTGGAACGTTAAGGACACAGCTTAAAGCTTTGGAGCTCTTGTAAACCTCCAAAAAGAGACTGTTTGATGGATTGCTGTAACAAGGTGCAGCTATCAATACCCAGGATTCTGCTGTACCACAGTGAATGAGCAGTGCTGAAGTTTTTGCACTATCCTAATGACAAACATGCAGGATGTAGGCATAGGGGGTGCTAGTCACCAACAAAGCACGTGTATTTGTAGTAAACAGAATGATATAACTCAAAACATTTTAAATCCAAGAGATTGTTCAGACAAGGATGGAGTCGTTGCAAGCAATCCTCACCACTCAGGAGAGCAAAACAACATGGCAGAGCATCCCACAGGCAGCACAATTATTGTTAGCCTCAAGCTTTAACAATTGTAGCTGGTCCAGTCCAACTTCTTTAATCCAAGATTCATGAAGCTTATGGGAAATATAAAGAAATCTTGGTACTTCATAAAGAAGCCAGGATGAAACACAAGACAAACAGCTATGTGTTTAATAAGAACTAACATGTTTGAAAAAAGATGGATCAAATTCCTCTTTCTTTGTACCCATCTAACTTTCCTTCCTTTGTCACAGAATATTGACACTTGTTTATCTGCAGGGAGACACTATTCTGTTTCCTCTAAAAAACCTGTGAGCAATGATAGAACATCCTTTAAATCTACCATGTTTATATTTCTATTCTCTATAGAAAAAAGCCATTTAAAACTATTTGCTATAGAAGCCCCTTACAGCATTATGACCTTAGACTACCTTTTTTTAATATTACACATTTACTCTCCCCACATTTTTTACTTGCTTACTGTATGTTCCTTTCATTTTGAACTGTAAAGAAACAGTGAAGATTAATCCACCTCCACTTTTTAGTTACTGCCACTTTCCCGTTTCCATATGTCAACGTGCAGAAAACAGGACTGTGCAAGAACTCCAAGGGGACAGCAACTGTTCTGATCTTGTGTAAGAAAAATCTGGCCCAAGAGTCTTCTGTGTCTATATAGTTTCTTTACCACATCATTTCTTCCTTACTGCCTGTCCACATTTGTCTGTGCTTCCCTCTCCCAGTTAAATAACTTGGTATGAATTCTGCCTCTTGCCTTGTAACCACTGTGCTCTGCCACCATAATATCTCAAGTCTGAAAAACATAACCACAGCACCAGCTTATTTGGTATTTAGAATGTCAGAACAAAAGCTATCATCTACTTTTGAAGTCTACAGAGCATGTTACCAAGTCTACTGAGAGTATTAACATGGAAAGAGATAACAGTGAAAAAAAGTGGACCATGATTATCTCTACATTAGCAAACAGGCTTAGTGTAAGTCAGGAGTACCCCCCAGTAACCACCAGTCCAAACCACAATAAAACCCTCTCTTCAGCTCCTCCTAAATTTCTCAAATGATTACTTTGGCCTATTAATTTTCCATGCTAACTGTCTGCAACTGAAAGGGGAAGGAGAACCAGAGAAAGGGATAGAGGCCAGAGCTATGGGACATGGAAGATGACATAATGAGGGAATTGTAATAAGAGAAAAGTATAAAAGTTAGTTGCTCAAAAAAGTTAGAAGCCATTACCAGAGTTTCCATATAAAGTACAAACACTATACTCAAGATAAGTCCGTGATGGCGTGTAATAAATTCATACATACAAACTGAAACATTCAGAGCTTATCAAATCAAACATCTATTAAATATGAATCAAATACTGAATAAAGCAAATACAGAAATCTTACCCATATGTAAGTGATGTTGCTAAAGATGATGATTCCTCTTTAGAGAACATCTTACACCATTCCTCATGCTTGGTTTCACCGTTTCCCAGTTCTCCCATTACCCAGTCAGGTAAGCACTCTGGGCTGCTACTCTGAACTCTTGTTGAATTGGGTTCATCAAAATAAATCAACTACAATTAAAATAAATGCAAAATCAACACAAGAGTAGATTCACACAAATACATTCTTTACACTGATAACGTTATTTCTTGCAGGAGTAGCTGCAGCATAAAAACTATTCTGCCAATGAAATCAGCAAGGTGTGCAAATGTTTCCTTCCCAACCCATGGGAAGCTGTACAACATGCAGGGGTGTAAATGTTTTCCAGTATAACTCCTTCCAATATGGGTAATTTTAGCATAAATTAGGACTGTTACCTCACTAAAGCTGATGCCAATGATTGACACAGTACATTCAGGTCTTTAGAAGAGAAGCTGCAAGCTTAGCAATAGCTTTGTGAAAGGCTGTTTTCTTTCATAGGAAGAGAGACATTTCACACTTACGCTAATTCAAAGACTTTAAAGTATTTTCAGAATACATTTAAGCAAGTTTGTGTGATGAAGTTACACACACCATATACGAAGGTAAAGTTTTCAGCATTCCTGGTTCTGGTTTATGGGTGAAAGGACCTTCCAGCACTCCTCGTTTCAGCATGTGCAGCAGAAGTTTTGCATATAGGTTCCGATTCTTCCTTCCTGCTGTTCCTGTGCCTGCTCCCGAGGGCTCACAGAGTTTTTTAATCCACAGTGCACATCTTTGTCGTTCTAAAAACAGATATAGAAATACTCACTACACATTTTCAGAGCAAATCAAACACACTGAAAAAAACAGAGGCCAGCACTAGTCACCAATTCTGCATGTTTCCCTTCCATTCAGAAGTTAAAGCAAAACAAAAAGTCCCAGATGACCAAACAAAAAGGGAAAAAAAATGTTAAATGCCTAGGTTAAAACTCAGTTTATAACATTAGTCCAAAATCATATAATCCAGAAATATTTTCTGTAAATTCATGTTTACCAGACACTGACATGACTTCTAGAAATTCTATGTTTGAGTCAACCTCCAACAAGCAGAGAATACATAAGTCACCAGGAACTCTGCACTCACTGCAAGGGCTGCCATGAACCACAACACACAGCTCACATGAGCATTAATATTTTAAATACACATAAACATCCTCATTCCTTTTAAGAATCTCTATTTCCATAAACTTTGCTACCAGATGATGAAGTTATTAGCTTGACTAAACATTTACAAAGCAGAGCCTTAATTTGTATGGTTCGTGCCTTTATTAATAACCAGTTTGTTCTAATCACTTTGTTCTAATCAGTTTTATGAAACAATTTATTAATTGATGTTTACATTTTTACACCTTCCTAAGCCAAAGTTTAAAAACCTTATCTCTGAAAAATACTTGCAATTTTATAAATGCCTTTGAGAAGCTTTCAGCTTCTACTGAATTAATTTTTTAATAATAGAGATGTTAATGTGTTTATGCAAAAGCACAGTTACATAACCAAGATAAGACAGATAAGCTCAAACAATAACAATAGGTACCTAAAAAAAAAAAAAAAACAGCTTTAGAAGTTGTACAAACTCCCCCTGCAAACAGGGCCTTGTAACATCAGACCTCAAGCATCTAGTTAAAGAGATACAAGTACACACAGTAATCTAGAATTTCCTTATTAGCATTTCTTGATATGGATATTTTGCCATATTTACCTGACCTATGCTGTAGTTTTAGAACGTGAGGCTTCATATCCACAACACAGTGATCAAATTCTGCATCTAGTTTTTCCCATGTCTCCTCTTCACCATTCATTTTGAACGGCCTGAAAGCAATAAGCAAAATCATTCACATTGAAACAGGAAAGATCAAATACCACTGCACAGTAATCTCTGTTCATCTTAGGCCATGTAAAGACATGCTTGAGTATTATTTTCCATGTAGTTCCAGATATTTTATTATGTTCAAACAAACATGAGAGTTATTCCTCACAAACAGATATTCACAGAATCCCAAAGCATTTTGGTTGGAAAAGACCTTTAAAAGCAGCAGGTCTGAGCATTCCCCCAGCACTGCCAGGTCCCCACTAACCCACATCCCTCAGCACATCTCCACACCTTTGAAACCCCTCCAGGGACAGAGACTCCACCACTGCCCCGGGCGACCTAATTCAATGAAATCTACAAGAATGTTTTTGTTTAGATTGGAAAGTGAACAGTCAACCACACAAAAACACACTCAATTACACGCAATTTGTATAAAACACCTAAAGGCATGTGTCGTAGCCACATTCGGAAGTTTTTCTTCCTTAGCATTAGTTTGGGTGGTTTGTTTTTTTTCTTTTTAAAAAGAGAGGGAGGAATGAAAAACAGCAAATACACCTGTGAGTTAAAGCAGAACCTCGGAACTGCTTTTTGACGAAGAAACATTGGAAAGCACAGAAAGCGCCGAAAGCGAAACAGAGCCCCTTACTCCAGGGCATCTGTCAGCCGCTCCCCGGTGCGGGACGCCCCTCGTCCGCACACCCAGCTCCCTCCTCGCCAGCCGCGGGGCCTCTTCCCCGCAAGCAGCCCCCT
>NW_008611411.1:0-2445 GCF_000691845.1 Merops nubicus
CCTTGGAAATGAGGCTGGAATTTTGCCCTCCTGTAGATCTCCTGGAGGTCTCATTTTGGAGCAACTGTTCCTATCCAGAGGTTGGGGTCACTCCATGCTCTCCATCAGACCATGAAACAAGGAGATGCATCCTCCCCCAAAGATGTTAGTGTGTCAAGGAATGTATTTGGCTCTGGCAGCAGGTCCTGATCTCGTGCTGGATGCTGTCCAGGTGGTTTTTTCCAACTTCAGATGGCTCTTGGTGCAACCTGTTACCAAACAACCATCATTTCAGCTGCTGCAGCCAGGGGACCAGGCGTCCACTGGATGCTCTCTGCCTCATGATGCCTGGACCAGCATCCTTAGAAAGGCACGTGGTCCTCTTCTCTTGAACAGGACTGCCAAGAAGAACAAGACCTGTTGGATTCTGCACTGCTGGTGGTGTTGCTTTCTTTGGTGTGCTGCCCTTTCTGGAGGACTGGAGAGCCAGGAGCCTTCCAAAAGCTTCAATTTCTCATTCAGAGTCTGCCTGAGCTTCCATCCTTCTTTTTAGCTTGTAAATTGGAAAGAAAGTTTCAACAAAAATTGGCCTACCCAAAAAGTTCTTGTTGTCTCCAGCCCGTGTGCTTTGGTGGGAATTGGGCACACTGAGTCTCCAGGGAGCTGTGCAGATCTCAGCTTCTTCTGAGATGAATCACACTGAGCCAGGCCTGAAGAAAGCTGCTTGTGTATCTGGGGTGACCTTCAGTGCCTGGGTCTCTCTCCTGTGCCTGTTTGGTAGAAGTCTGGTTGACCATTTATCTCAAGACATTGAGGACTGGGCAGTTCAGGAGGGTAATGATGTGTCTGAGCAGCATTGCCCAAATTTCCTGAAGGCATCTGGCTGTGGGCAGGGGCTGGTTCACCTTTCTGGTGGGTGTGAAGTGCTGTGGGTTATGCAAGGTCATAATCTGGTGGCTGCAGCTCCTACCAGCCTTTGGAAGGGGTGATAATGGGTGGCTTGCCTGAGTTGTCCCTTTGGACCCAAACCCCTTGGGTCTGATGGGACTGTGCAGCCCCTTGGGTGTCCCAGTTTCCTTGCAGTGCTTCTTGGGTGGCTTGCTTACAACACTTCAGAAGTAGGGATGGGTGGCTCTTGTGTTTGCTCAGTGTCCAAGCATCTCCCACCTTGATCTTGCATCTCCTGCCAGTGCTGAGCCTGGATAACCTCTCCCACCAGTCTGGTCTTTCTAGCTCTGATGGTGCTTGGCCATGTTTGGCTGGAGAAACCCCCTGGTGGTTGTGTGGTTTTTCCATGGGTGCTGGGTGAACCCCATCTCCTTGGGTCCCTTTCTGCTGGGAGGGTGACTGGACCCCCACGTCCCCAGGCTGTGCAGTGACAGCTTCTCAGGAGCCATCTGTCCACTAGATGTCCAACCTCTGCTGCAGAAGGGGAAGGTTGCCACCACAGATGATGTGTAGGGAGCCAAAGGGGAGCTGAAGTCCACCCCTTACCTCACTGCCCATGGGGGGACAGTCTGGCATCTCAGCTGCTTTCCCTGTTGAGGTGCTTCAGACTGAGGGTGGGGGAGGAAGGAATACATTTTATTTTTCCTTTTTTTTTTTATTCCTGGAAGGGTATGAATTAGTTGCAGTGACATGTTTTGAGGATTCAGTTGTCCTCTGCTGCCAAAGGGGCTTCCAGATTTAGAAGTAACCTTACATGGACCTGATTCTGGTCCCATAACCTTACTTTCCCACCAGGTTTTTATGGGAGGCATCTGCTTTAACAGCCACTGGTCATCACAGGCACACTGTGAAGCAGAACCCTCCCCCTTGAGATACTGGTGGACACTGGTGGGGTTGGAGCATGGCCAGGACCTCTCTTCTCATCTAGATTGGCTGGTGCCATTCTTTGATAAAATGATATTTAATGACTTCTAGGAGGATTCTGAGACTTCTCTTGTAAAATTAGGAAGTTTCATTCTGGCTTATTTATGTTCTTGACCTTTGGGTCAAGAGATCCCACCAGTTGCTGAATACAGGGAAGGTTTCGCTTTTTTTTTTCCCCCCTTTCCTTTATTTATTTTTCCCCCTTTCCTTTATCTATTTTTCCCCTCAGTGTATTTGCACTCCAAGGACAGGAGGTGATGAACCTTTGGCCTGACCTAGTTGCCTTCCTTTGGTGGAACCAATCATGGAGACCTGGACATAATTTAGGGTGCTACATCTGTTTCCCTGTATGTACCTGCCTTTATATTTTTCTCCCCCTTTCCTTTATATTTTTCTCCCCCTTTCCTTTATATTTTTTCTCCCCCTTTCCTTTATCTATTTTTCTCCCCTTTCCTTTATCTATTTTTCCCCCTTTATCTATTTTTCCCCTCTGTGTATTTGCACTCCAAGAACAGGAGGTGGATGAACCTTTGGCCTGACCTAGTTGCATTCCTTTGGTGGAACCAATCATGGAGACCTGGACATAATTTAGGG
>NW_008611411.1:2486-4617 GCF_000691845.1 Merops nubicus
CATCCTTGGGTGCCCCAAAGAAGCAAAGTGTAAATGGTCCCACCAAGCTGGGGAGCTGCCAGCATCCATCTGGCCCTTGGCATGTTCTCCTCAACTGGTGCCTCAAAATTCCTATTAATTAGGATCTCCTTTTGTATTAATTAAAAAAAAATATATAAACTATATATATATACACACTTGGATGTTCCATAGTTCAAGCACGAGGAGAAAATTCCTCTTTGGGATTATTTTTAGTCTCTGAAATTATTCATGAGGCTGCTTCCCCTGATTTATGACAATCCCCAGCACATCGCCATGTAAATGACTTTTAAATGGAATGTTTCAGCAGTTTTATAAGAATTCCTCATGTGAGGGGAAAATAAACAGTTTGTCATTTACCAGACTGTATTTGATGATTAGATTTGTTACTGTAAACATCAGGCTATGCTTCATTTCAGCTGAGGCTGCTGGAGATGTGTGACTTCAGAGAGCCCAACCATTAAATAAAACCCAACCTGGTGGGAGAAATCAGCATGGGATTGATCAGGTCTATCCCTGGCTGGCCTGTTAGATGTTTTTTGGCCAAAAAATGAATGTCTGACATTGAGATTGAGGTTTTCAGGTCTCCTTCAGAGAGCAGGCAGGCTATGGAAGGGGAAACAGCTGGGTTGGGGATGCTGGTAGAGCAGCAGGTTGGGCCACCAGGCTGTGGTGCTTCATCTCTGTGCCAGTTACTGGCCTTGGCTGGTGTTTGAAGAAGTCAGTGCAAAGTATTGAGCAAGAAAATAAGTGTGCAATGGCCTGATGGACTCCCCTTCTCAGGGACTGGGGCTGTAAGGGTGTGTTTCTGGGTGTCCCTGTTGTGGTGATGAGAATTGTAGAATCCTCTTGGTTGGAAGAGACCTTTAAGACCATCAAGTCCAGCTGTTAACCCAGCACTGCCAGGTCCCCACTGCCCCGTGTCCCTCACACCACATCTCCACAGCTTGGAAACCCCTCCAGGGGTGGGGACTCCACCACTGCCCTGGGCAGCCTGGCACAGCCCTGGGCAACCCTTTTTTGGAAGGTATTTTTCCTAATATCTGGCATGAACCTCTCTTGGGACAACTTGAGGCTATTTCCTCTTGTCCTTGGGAGAAGAGACTGACCCTGACCTGGCTCCAACCTCCTGTCAGGGAGTTGTGGAGAGCCAGATCTCCCCAATGAGCTGAATATCTGCAGTGCTGATGCTCTTGCTGCTGGGCACATGAGCAGAGTGAGATGTGAGGGGTGCAGAAGAGGGTTAATGTTCTGAAAGGTCATGGTGGTAGGTGAGCTGGTGAGACTTGGGGAGGGGCTGGAGGCACAAGTCCCTTTTCCCCCTCTAATAGGTGTGGCTGCAGTTTGCCCAGGTGCCAGATGCATCCCCTGGTCCCATTGCTCAGCAGTGCTCAGGTTGGCAAGGGCAAGAGCCAGGGAAGGTGCAGGCAGGAGCTCCTGCTTTGTCCAGCATGGGGATTCAACAGGAATTAGTGGCAGAGCTGAGTCTCCTGGGACTGGCAATAAATCCTCCCAGGAATATGGTGTTTGCCTGGGCTTCGTGGGGGACAGGCCCCTCAGAGGGGGTGATGAGATGCAGGACAGCCTGGTTATGGAGTGAGAACTGTGTGGGGAGGAGGCACCATCCCCCAGACTCTCATGGAATGGGTTGGGTGGGAAGGGACCTTTCAAGGTCATCTCATCCAACCCCCTGCAGGGAGCAGGGACATCTGCAGCTAGAGCAGGGTGCTCAGAGACACCTCCAACCTCCCCTGGGATGGTTCCAGGGATGGGGCAGCGACCACCTCTCTGGGCAGCCTGGGCCAGGGGCTCACCCTCCTCAGTGTCCAAAATTTCTTCCTTCTCTCTAGTCTCAATCTCCCTCTTTTAATTTAAAAACCATCCCCTTTGTCTTGTCCCAACAGGCCCTGCTCAAAAGTCTATCCCCATCTTTCTGACAGGCCCCTGCATGTCCTGAAAGGCCACCAGAAGGTCTCCCTGGAGCCTTCTCCTCTCCAGGCTGAACAACCCTGACTCTCTTCAGCCTTCCTCCTAGGAGAGGAGCTCCAGCCCTCATCCAGGCTGGATGCTCCACGTCTACCGCTGGGGGCTCGGGGACCTGCAGCCAGAAGCC
>NW_008611411.1:4636-13948 GCF_000691845.1 Merops nubicus
ATGTGGAGCGGGAGGGGCAGGGGCTTGGTGCTACCACCACACCTCAGCTGGGACTTCTCCCACCAGGTCCCTTGCTGGGATGCCACCAGTACCTGGGGGTACATCAGCACCTGGCCCCTGGCTTGGGGTGGGGGGCTGTCAATTCTGATTTCACATCCATAGGTAGTTCCATGGATACTTTTTATTCCTTGGTGAGAAGCTAATGCTGTGTTGTAAAAACAAATCTCTGGCCTTTTGCTTCCTGAACGGGTGAGGAGGGTGGGGTGGGGTGGGGTGGCAAGCTGCCAGTGGGATCTGCTGCTTCCCTGGGGCTCTGCTTGCCAAGATGCCATCAGCCTGGCTCTGGGGAGGTTCTCCTGCAGCCACATGCTCTCTCCAGGCAGAATTTTGTCATCTCCAGCCTGATGTTGAGTTAATTCCACTCTGTTCTATGAGGAGGGAGATGTTTGCTTGGTCAAGGGGGGCTCCTGGTGGTGCCCACTCCCTGGGGTGTCCCCATGCCCTCACTGTGCCCACCTTGTGCACCTCAGTCACTGCTTTTCTTGCCAAGAGGAACTATTTAATGATTATTTCTGGATGCAGAAAAGGCCTTTTTCTCCCCTTGTGCTGCAAATGAGTCTTTGGACAGACATCCCTTGGTGCAATTCTCTTTTTTTCAGCAAAAGAGAAATTTAGAAAATTTCCTTCCCCTTTTACCATGGGAAAAAGTCCATTTTAAAGATAAATATCTTTATCTTTTTTACAACCTTGAACATTTAGGGCTGTGCTGAAAGCAACTCCAGGTTTAGAAGCACATTTCCATGCCTGGCTTGGGTTTGGCTCCTGCCAGCCTCAGGGTAGCAAGATGTGGGACAAAAACCATAAATTAAGAGCCTTCCATGTTCATCTATAGCAACTCATCACAGAGAGGTTGTTCCATGTTGGTTTAAGATGAGCAACAGAAGGATTATAATCCAAATAATGCCTTCTTTAAGCTTAGCTCATCTCAGATGATGGGGAAAACCCACATATTGACACTCAACCCAAAAAAAACAGGTTGAAAAAGAGACCTTATTCAATGCCTAATGACCAGCTACTAATGTTCATCTATAGCAACTCATCACAGAGAGGTTGTTCCATGTTGGTTTAAGATGAGCAACAGAAGGATTATAATCCAAATAATGCCTTCTTTAAGCTTAGCTCATCTCAGATGATGGGGAAAACCCACATATTGACACTCAACCCAAAAAAAACAGGTTGAAAAAGAGACCTTATTCAATGCCTAATGACCAGCTACTATTTGTCTTTCCCATACTGTTTTAAAACCCAACTATGAAACTTCTAATGCTCCAAGGATCACTTTCTGGCATGCAGCTGTGCCATCCATAATATGCAGCACACGTTCAGGCTCAGAAACCCAATAAAACTGGTAATTAGCCCCTGAAACAAATGAGAACAGAAGACACAATTTTATTTTGCATCGTGGATTTTCTGCAAACTGTGTCTCAAAACACGTTGGAGAGTTAAGTAAAGCAGAGCTTAAATAATAAGCTCCCTGGGAGAGCAAATTAATAGGATGTTGCTGCAAAGAAGGGAAGGTTGAGGTTGGGATGAGCAGAGGTCACTTGTGAGGGTACCACGTGGAGCTCAGGTTGAGCTTTGGGTCTCCTTGCAGTTTTTGGCCCCCCCGTGGTGTGGTCTCAGAGGGTGTCAAGGAGGGGACATGTGTCTGCAGGGAGCATGGAGGGCTCCAGGGAGGCAGCACGAGCCACGAGATGGATGAGGTATGTCCAGCAGGCTATAAAATTAAGGAGAGCAATTTTGAGCCCATGTGTTCATCTTTCCCTTTCGTGGCTGAAGACAGAGTGGCTCTTGCACCTTCCACTCCCTCTCTGCCTCATTGACTCAGCTGCTTGCTTTAAATCTCAGCTGAGGAGAACAGAACTTTTCCTCCTGCCTTAACTCTTGCTCTCCTCCTTGCTGTTGTTTTTGGTGCCAATTTTGTAGCTGTGTTTAAGGTTGTGGGGATGAAGGGTGTGGAATACAACCGGGCTGCAGCATGGGCAAGGACTGTTGACCCTTTTCTCCATCCTTGGAGATAGGGCTGATGATAAATCCTCCAGCTTTCAGTTAATGCTCTGCAAAGTGTGTGGAAAAACTTTGCAAAATATCAGCAGGTCTAACGGGTCTGGTCTTGAACACCTTGAAATCAATGACAGATTGAGCTTGAGGGGTTTCTGTGCCTTGCTTTACTAGAACAGAGTCCAGATGTGGGCCAGGCTGTCTTAGCATCTCAAGGAGAAAGAGGTAAAATTGGGAGAAAAGGGAAAAAAAAGAAGTTTCTAAACCAGGGGTGAGCACCAGAGCTCAGAGAAACTCCATGTCATGGGCAGGAGAGAGCTGCTGCAGATCCCAGCACCTTCAGGATGATCTCCTGAGGGTCAGGTCTAATGGACCTAGTCTTGAACACCTTGAATGACAGATTGAGCTTGAGGGGTTCTGTGCCTTGCTTTACTAGAACAGAGTCCAGATGTGGGCCAGGCTGTCTTAGCATCTCAAGGAGAAAGAGGTAAAATTGGGAGAAAAGGGAAAAAAAAGAAGTTTCTAAACCAGGGGTGAGCACCAGAGCTCAGAGAAACTCCATGTCATGGGCAGGAGAGAGCTGCTGCAGATCCCAGCACCTTCAGGATGATCTCCTGAGGGTCTCCTTCCTCCCTTGTCCCCACGGGGGTGAGCCTGTCCCTCTCTCCTAAGCTGTCCCTGTGTGAGACAGGATCCTGTACACCCAGAGCCCATCGTGAGCCTCTTTGGTGGACGTGTCTGGGAGAGCAGCACCACGTGCCATTGATTTTTCCTTGGAGGGAAGAGGTTTCCAAAGTGGACGTCGGCCAACGCTCAAGACCTTCACTAGATCTCCAAGCCTGTTGCAGTCCTTTTTATTTGCTGTTTGTCTGTGAGACAGGAATTGAAACAATTTCTCAATTTCTAGGGTGGTTTTTTTTTGTAGGACATTGATCTGAGTGGTCCTTTGCTTTGAGAAAGCCAAGGTGTTCTAGTAAACGTGGATGTAGGTGTCATGGTCCAAGGATAGAAGCAAGGCATGGTTGTGGGAAACTCTTTTAAGTCAAGTGATACATCATTGGGGGGGGAAAACATATCCACTTCTTGGGTTCAGTCACATCTGAGGAAGAAACTGTATTTTTGAGGAAGGAAGAACCAGGTTTTATTGTGGCTTTTGTGCCTGACTCAGGATGAGACCTGACATGCTGCTGCAGGGAGGACGTGCTGGTGTCCTTGCAGGAGCCTGGGTTTGTGCCAGTTTTGCAGACTGAAGAGTTTGGAAAGCTGTAAGTGAAGGGTGAACGTTAAAGGCAGAAATTTTAATAGGAGTGGATCATTTTTAGGTGCCTTTTTCAGGGCTGGTTGGCCTCTGGTTTAAGTGAGGGCCATTGAGCACCTTGATGTTTGCAGAAGTTGTTGCCCTACAGAAGTTTAGGGCTGTGGAAAATTGGGTAAATACCCCAGAGTCTCTGAGCAGAGAGATTTTGGCTTATGATATTATTGCTGTTCTTGCAGAAAGATTGTTTCAAGAGCTCCAGAACCCACTTCTGAAGGATCCCCAGGTTGACTTTGCTCCCTCAAGCCAGCCAGATGCTGAGCTGAGGCTGTGGCATACATGCATGGCTTTGCTTAAAGAGAAATGGGAATATTTGGACTTCTGCACATTTAAGGCAATCTTAAAGGTTAATAATACTATTTGCTCAACTGTCCTTGTGTGGAAAAATCTATGTACACAGAGAAGGAATCTTCTTCCCTTGTCCCCACACACTTATTGCCCATTGTTTTGGTGTTCTGGAATATATTCCTCATAAAGATCATTAATGAAGTCAGGAGGGCCGTGGCTTTCCCTGGGTTTTTAGGCCATTTATACACTGAAAGAGGCCTGCAGGGCTTTTATATGCTGCCAGATGAAACCCTCTCCTGAAGCCACACTGTAGAGACTCAGAGTGATTTTTTTTGGGAACCTGAAGCAGTTCTTGCAGGGCTTTTAACTCTTGCTTTAGTCTGATGGGATTTCTTCATCTCATTATGCAGCAGATAAAATACTGTCCTTGAGGAAAGAAGTTACTCTTTTATCCAAAGACTTAAAATACCTTGATTTTTTTTCTTTTCTCTAGAAGCCTTCTTATGTAAAGGGAATTTTGGCAGTGGTGATAGGTACCAGAGTGATGGCCTTGAACTGGAAATCTTTATTTTCTAGGAAAAAACCCAGCTTGGGCAGAAATGGTGCAAGGTGTCTTATCAGTTTGGGGAAGCATCTCCAATTCTGTTCTTGAGGGAGCCTCTGAAGAGCTCAGGTCCTCCATGAAGCAGAGGGAATTGTGGCACAGGTATCCTGGGTCATTTAGCTCTTCAAGGCCATGCTAGCATCACAACACCCCCATTTGTAAAGCTCTACATCAACCCAACAGCAGTATGTAGTAGGACATAGCAAACAGCATTTAAAATCCTTGGTCAAATCCTACCCTGGATGAGAATTCCACTTGTTATGCCAGTTCAATACCATTATGAGGCCAGGTTGGATGAGTCTTTGAGCTACCTGCTCTAGTGGGAGGTGTCCCTGCCCATGGCAGGGGGGTTGCAACTAGATGATCTTTAAGGTGCTTTCCAACCTAACCCATTCTGTGACCTTCTAAAGTACAAACTCCATGTCCTTGAGCTCTGAGGGGTCATTGCTGCCTGTCACTGGGCATGTGACAGGAGACAGAGACTTGTCTCCAGGGGTATTTCTACCTTGGGTGGCTCCTCTGTAAAGGATCAGGGCTTCCTGAGAAGGATGCTGCAAGTCCAGTCCCGTTGGGTACCACAGGGGCCTTCTAGCTCTGCAGAGCATCCCTCATGATGTTGGGTGGCCCTGGGCACCCTCTGCCTGTGCCTGTTGGCCCAATCCTGCCCTGGTCCAGCACAGCTGGACTGCCCACAGCAGTGAGCCAAGAAAAATCCCTCTTGACTCCTATTAATATCTTGCTTCTACAAGTCTCCCAGTCTTATTCTGGTGAATAATGAGAGGATATTGCCTGACCTCTGCTCCTTCTCTCCCAATTGCCTTCCAACAAGTATCTGTATTCCTGACCCATCACACGGTGGGGAAAAGACTCCATCCTGTTCAGGCAGAATTAAAAGCAAGTCAGATTTAAGGACATCATGGAGATGAAGGGTCTCCTGTTGGCAGCTGGACCATTCTCTGCCTGCTGCCTCTCTCTTTTCAGCCCCTCTGTGAGGATGAACTCGAACAGCATCCCGACCACTTGCCACAAAAGGCTCTGAAGCAGCTTCTTGCCTTTGTGGTGTAATTGCTACAAGGAAAAAACCAGTTGTGATGCCAGGTTTTATGGTGTCTGGGGCTAAATTTATGAAAATTGAACCAAGTCATTTTAGGTTTGGGGGAATGACTGTCTTTCTAATCTCTTTGTGCAACACGTAGCTTGATGGGATCCCGTTCTGGCTGGAGGGTACTTCTGAATTATGAATATATCATTGTTCAGTTAATTTCTTTATGGCTGTTGCTGTTCAGAGGATTTTTAAATGCTAGAGTTTCTTTTATTTATAACTTGGGAACCTTGTCACAGATCTAAAGTAGATGTACAGCCCCTGCTTCAGCGTGGAGGTGCCAAAAAGGGTCTCCTTGTCCAGAGGAGAAGAGTTTGGAAGTGTTGCCATGGTGCATGAATACGTGGAGAGGAACAGCTGGAGATCTGAATATTTATTGATTTTATCAAGTTTCTGTCTTATATCAGCAATCTTACATGGGGAACACTTTTTGCTAGTTATGTAAACAGAAGAACTTGTGTGTGTGTGTGTAAGAAGGACCTTGAGGGGCTGGAGCAGGTCCAGGGAAGGGCAGTGAAGCTGGGGAGGGGTCTGAGGAACGTGGCTGGTGAGGAGCAGCTGAGGGATATGGGATTGTTTAGTCTGGAGAAGAGGAGGCTGAGGGGAGACCTTCTGGCTCTCCACAACTCCCTGCAAGGAGGTTGGACTGAGGTGGGGGTTGGTCTCTTCCCCCAAGCAACCAGCAACAGGATGAGAGGAAATAGGTTGAACTTGTGCCAGGGAAGGTTTAGGTTGGACATTAGGAAGAATTTCTTGGCTGCAAGAGTGGTGAAGCCCTGGCCCAGGCTGCCCAGGGAGGTGCTGGAGTCCCCATCCCTGGAAGGGTTCAAAAAAACAAGTAGATGTGACACTTGAGGACATGGTTTAGTGGTCTTGGGAGTGTTGGGTTGATGGTTGGCCTTGATCTTACCAACTCTAATGATCCTATGATTCCATCCCAAATGCATTCCTCTGCACTCCCTGACCATTTCTTGGACGTGGGAGGTTCCTTCAGCCAAATCTCAGTTTTACTCTTCAGCATCTAGCTGAGAATGAGGCTGGAGGTGTAGGAAATAAACCTTCTCCTGGAAGTTTGACAGCCGTAGGCTGGGATCTTCTATTTGCATGTGAAATGCATTCAGTTGGTATTGCCTGAGACGTTTTATTGTCACTGCAGAGGATAAAACCCATGGAGATGGTTTGATTGGTTTGATATTCGTATTAGTTTATCAGAAGAGATTCTATCTCATTTATGTAAAGCAAGCAAACATGAAAAAATAGAAGCCATACGTTCTCCCCCCAGGCTTGTTCAGTTATTATACTATTATTACAGTTAATTCAATATTATTTGGCTTTGAGAGGAACAGCTATTGTTATGGAAGTGCTCCAGAATACTTCATACTATAAACACTACCTAATTGTCCTGTGAGCAGTCTCCTTGAAACCCATTGGAAAAATGATAGGAAAGGGGTTTGATGTCAGCTCAGTTTTGAACTAGAGATGCAGGGCAGGCTTTGAAATGCTGGAGCTCTCATTTTGAGGAAAGCCCTGCAGAACATCAGCAGAACAAAGCCTGGCAGATGCTTTCCAACCCCCTTTTTCAGCTGGGCTGTGGGTTCAGCACCAGCCCCGTGTGCTGGGGGCTGCCTGGGGTGACCCAAAGGGTCACTGAGGCATGAAAGAGGACATCTTGGTTGGACTTGATGATCTTAAAGGTCTCTTCCAACCTAAAGGATTCTAGGATTCTATCTTCCCCCAGGAATATTTCTATTTTAAGGCTCAAATATTGTTGCCCCATCAACTTTTGTCACTCCACAGAAGAGAGCAGCCAATGTAAATGAAAGAACCCTCCATTCAGCTGGAAAAAAGGAATGTTTATTAACAGAAACAGGGGTTCTTCTATGCTGCCTGACCCCAGTGCTCAGAGGGGGAGGCTCTTTCTAGTGCAGATAATTTCCCATCTCCCTTTTGCAGCTCCCAGCAGCATTTCCACCACAGGCGTTTCCTCATTTTCCAGTAGATTTGCTGTTGCAGCAGAGGACAGAGAGGTTTTCTACATTTTGATGAAGATTCTACATTTCTTCCTTTCTACCGTGGCACATTTCTGCATTTATATATTTTTATTTACATCATTTCACAGGGAAATGCCCTGAAAATACTCCAAAACCTCCAAACCAGGGTATTCCCTGCCCAGACAGGTGATTTTTTCAGGAGCGAGGGAGCATTTGGTGTTTCCTGGGAACACCAGGAGGGGAGGGAGCAGCTCTGGAGTTTGGGTCCCCTTCTCCCTGCTCTGCCTTTTCTCTGTATTTTCCACCTTCTGCTCCTCTCTCGTGTGTAGTAACACTTTTGGCAGCCCAGCTGCTTTTTTTAGGACGAGGAGGGAATCGCGGTCTCGAATCCGGGGCGAACAAATTTAGGAAGCAGAAAGTGGGTTCTGTGACAGGAGGTGGATGGAGGGGACACAGGGGACGTGGTAGCACCCGTTGGGCTGGACAGGAGGGAGAGAGCAGCTGGGTTGAAGCCACCACGTGTCTGTTTTTTTGCTCTTTCTCTGTTTGAACTTAAACCTTTCGTTTTACCCTTTCCATCAGGTCTCGGCCCGCAGCTTATCCCTCAGCGTGATGCTGTCCCCCCCAATGGGGGTGTCCACCCCCAAAAAAATGGCTTTTGTTTTGTCTGGTGGGTTCAAAAGGCAAGTTCTGGAGGTGGGGGATGGGGACTGGTGCTGATCCTCACGGCCGTGTGCATCTCCCCCTCCCTTTGATCCCCCTACCCAGAGGGTTTGCACACCTACACTCCAACAGAAGTTGGATTGGGTGGTTTTTTTTTTCCTAGGGAAAGGAGGAGGGAGAATTATTAATGAGCTTGGAGGGGTTGCCATGGGAACGGGGTGCTAATGAATCTCTGGGGTTTCCTCTCCACCTTGAGCCACGTTTCCTGGTAAGAGCGTTCCCATGGCAACGGATGTCACTGGTACCCTGGCTGGCTCCTGGGCCACTGCCTTGGATGGGCAGATAAAGCTCCTTAGTATGTCACCCAGGGGATTTAAATCATGTAAGTAGGTGATCAAACCTGCAGTGCCTTCTCCTACACCTCCTGCAAGTTTGGAAACTTCTTTTTTTTTCCAAAACAGGTTTAACATTGCCCCAAAATTCCAGATGCTGATCCCTTTCTCTCTGTTTATTTTTTCACCTAAAGCCCAGCCTGGCTGCAGCCTTTGCCTCCCACGTTGATGCTTGCTGCCTCCTCTTCCTCACCATCTCCCCTCCACTGACTCACTGGCTGGTCCTGCTCTGGGATGAGCTGGTGCTGAGCATTTTGGGAGGCGAGCCTGGGAATCGTGGGAATTTCTCCCCAGCTCGTTGTGGTGGGCTCAGCAGCAGAGCGTAGGATAATTAGCCACCAGGTAATTAGTTTGCAGCCCTGTGGTTTTTCAGAGGGTGGCATGGTCCCTCTGAGCTGGCTGTGTGCTTAGCTGGGGGCCTTGGGCTCTCTGTGGGCCTTTGATGGAGAATGAAAAGCTAAAATATACTTTGCCTATCTCAAACCCTTGTAAATGGTCCTGATGGGGTGATTTTTGGAAGAGTTCAGGGTTCTGATTCCCAGGATTTTCCTAGAACTCCTTGCAGAGGGGGATTTTGGAGTTGTGTGTGTATCCATCATCCTGGGCACCCCCAAAACTCTTCTTGCCTCCTAAAGGGGATTCTCAGCTCTGGCTGGTGCCAGTGAGGAATGAGGTGATTTCATTAATGAAGAACATGTCTCTGTGTGACTGCCTGGTAGCTGCTGTCCTCCCAGAGTGGCCAGCAGAGCCTGGTGCCATCAGCTCGTTAGGGAAAGCCAATTCATTAGCAGAGACCACGTCTCTAATGACCATCCTTGACAGAGTTCTGCCTCCGAGTCACGGCGTGGTACATCTGAGCAGTGGTTTTCCAGCCATCTGAAGACTCATTTTCAGCA
>NW_008611411.1:14052-22942 GCF_000691845.1 Merops nubicus
CAGGAAAATGAGGGATTTGAGCAAAAAACAGAGCGATTGAGAAGATCCAATAACACACAGCAACAAACAAACCAAAAAAAAGGTGTTTTTCCTTTAATTTATGGGATGAATGCCACAGGACAAAGATCCCCTCTGTATCAGCCACGTCTCGTTGGCAGGCAATGGGAGAGAGGATAATAGATGAGTAGGATCTGAGGGTCCTGGCAGTTTATCTGCTCAGGCCAGCTATCTCCCAGCCACTGGCCCTGGCTGTAAATTGTCACTGAAGGCAGCAGCAGGCAGAGGAAGCACTGAAGTGCTTTTGCTGTTCAAGGCAGAGCAGACACTGATATCCATCAGGAGGTCTATTTTTCACCAGGAGGTATTGACTAATCTGTTAAAGCCAAGTCACCTCTCATCATGGGCTTTGGGCATGAGGATATTTTTTTCCCCTCTCGTAGCATCTTTCACACAGGATTTTTAAATTTTTTATTCCTCTTTTGGTAGATGTGAATCAATCAGACCTCAGGAATTGAGATGGAAGGAGTGAGACAGGGGTAGAGTGATAGGGGAGGCCAAGAACAGGGCTGGTAGTGCTGGGAAATCCCAAATCCTTCTTCCATGAGCAGACTTTGGCTCCTTAGTAGAATCAGGATAGCCAAGGGCATCTCTCCCAGGATCACCATCCCTGAGATGAAAGCTATTGAGAGGAGCAGTGATCCTCTAAAGCTTGCCTGATGTGTGTGTATCCCTAGGTATGAAAGAGCATGGCTAATGATACCTTGTAAAACAATGAATAATTTATCTGGTGATTGATGGTGGCTCTGAAGTAGATGTGAGCTCCTGTACCCATCTCACAGATGAGTAAACTGAAGCTAATTGAGTCTTTGAGAGATCATAAATAAATTGGATGTGTTGTAATACAGGATGTTGCTGTTACATTGTTTGTCTGGAGGAGAAGGGAGGCTCCTGGCAGCATGAAATTACCACGGGGCAGGGGAAGGAAAATGAGGTAAATGAAACCCACCCAGTGACTGGCAGGTGGGTTGGGATTCAGCAGAAGGACTCAGTCTGTGGTGGTGGCCATCCAGAGTCCCAGCAGCTAGATAAGAGCTGTTGTACCAGAGCTGGGTGCAAGGACAGAGAATCACAGAATCCAAGACTGGTTTGGGTGGGAAGGGACTTTTAAATGTCACCCAGTCCAACCCCCCTGCAGGGACAGGGACATCTGCAGCTAGAGCAGGGTGCTCAGAGACACCTCCAACCTCCCCTGGGATGGTTCCAGGGATGGGGCAGCGACCACCTCTCTGGGCAGCCTGGGCCAGGGGCTCAGCACCCTCAGCAGCAAAAATTCCTTCCATCTCTCCAGTCTAAATCTCCCTCTTTTAGTTTCAAACCATCAGCCCCTGTCTTGTCCCAACAGGCCCTGCTCAAAAGTCCGTCCCCAGCTTTCTGACAGGCCCCTGCAAGTCCTGAAAGGCTGCAGTAAGATCTCTCTTGAGATGATTAGAGGATGGACAGGCACAAAAATAGCTCATGGGAAAGATATGTTTCATCTCAGTGCTGTTCATTGTCTTGTTTCAGCTGAGTAAATGAGTGGTAGAAACACAACACTTTGCAGAGGGCTGGTTTATTTTCCTTGTGTCCTAGTGCAGGAGCCACCATGGGACTGCATGGACCACATCTGGCTCCAGGTGCTGGGTGGTGCTCAGGGCTTTGGAAAATCTGCCTCTGAGAAGGGAAGATGGCTGCAGAAGGAGATCAGTGTCCTGCTGATGTCCCTAGGAATGGAAATCTCTCCAGTTGATGTCAATTTTAGGGCAGAGGAGAAAAAGGCCACAGTGGGAAGCCCAGAGTCAGCTTTGATCCACCTCTGCGTGAAAGAGCCTCTTTCTCCCCCAGCTATTTCAGAGGAGCATCAACTCTGAGAGCCCCTGGGAGGGAACAGGCTTCTGGAGCTTGGAAAAAGGACTTGATGGTCAGACTCTACCCTCCCTACGTGCTCTTCCCACATTCCACAGTGGCACCTGACAGCTGGTCAGCAGCTTGGCTGAAGCCAGCTCCACGTCCCTGCTGCCAGATGTGATTACATCTCTTGAAAGCTTTAGTCCTGTGGTCTGAAAAAAAATCCACCTGCACCCCTGGCACCTCAGAGGAAGATCTGTAGGCAAAAAAATCCTTCTCCTTTGTTTCTCCTGGAGGCTGCTCATTGCCTCCTGAGCTGGTGTGCACCAAGTGCTTCTCCCCATCCCAAGTTCTCCTGGCAACCACTGCTCTGCACAGAATTCCTCCAGTGTTCAAAGATCTCATCTCATCCTCAGGCAGCTGTTGGGCTGTTGCTGGAGTCTTCTCACCTGCCCAGATGTTCTTACCAAACAGAATGGGTGGAAGAGAGATAATCTCCTCTCTCTCTGCCTTCTCAGGATCTCCTGGCAAGGACCACAGGGGTGATGTCCTCCCCTCTGCTCCTGGGTATTTACTGCTGCTGTTTCCATGCCCTGCTGTAGGAAAATGGCAGCAGAACATCCCTAACAAGAAGGGGCTGGTCCCTGCTGGCAAGGTCTTCTTCTGCCTCCCTGTTCACTCCTGTGGCTTGCTGCACCTCACAGATGGGTTTTTGTTGTTCCCAGCATTCCTCCTCAGAAGTGCACGTTGCAAAGAAGCCTTTTCAAAAACACAATTCCCTTCTTGTTGTTCTTTTCCTTGCTTTTGAATGATAAATATTTCATCACATGCCTGCCTTCTAGCCTCTGCTCTCCTGTGCTCTCCAGTTCCAGTACATGCCTTGATCTAAACAGATTTATTTAGATGAGAAGCCCTTGGAAGAGCTGTCTGCCTTCTCCAGGAAAGTTGAGTTTTGGAGTGAACTGGTCGTTTTTGTGTTTAAATCTCTGGAAGGCCACTTGGAGTCACCGTAGAATGTTTCGATGTCCCGTGACCATCTCTGGTGGATGCTTTGCTTTCCAAGGGCTTCTCTGAAATGGATGGCTTTGCTAGGGAGCCTGGAATGTTTTGCTGCTTATTTTAGACTGTTTATCTCAAGAGGTCCCGGAGTTCAAAGCCTAAGAGATGTGCTGGAGCTGTTCCCTCTCTCCTGAGCAGCTGCCTTTTCATAGCACCCATCCAGGCTGTAGGTTGAACCATCTTGGGATGCCTGTGCAGACCAGAGCTTGTTAACCCATCACCAGGAGGACTTCTGCTTCTTTGATAACCCAGTCTGGTGCTTCTTGCCCTTCCTTTTTTTTCCTGGAGCTCCCAAATTTGCATGGAAGACCACACCAACCAACATGATGTTGCCATTCTCCTGGTGTCTGCAGCTCCTACCAGTCTGCTGCTGTCTTCCAGGCAGGGTCCAGAGAAGGAGGATGGGCTTGGAGGAAGATTTATTCCATCTGGCAGCCTTTCTCCAAGGCTGTCATTCCAGTTCTGCCATCCTTGACCTTGGAGGAGAGGCTGAGGGGCAGGATTGCAGGTTGTGAGTTGGCTGCTTGGCATGAAGCCCCCAGCCTGTCAAGCTTGGCAGAAGTGCTGATGTTTTCAGGGAGCTTCAGATTTCAGTTTAGTGGGTGTGATTTCATCTCACTTGGAGTGTTATAAATCCGGGATAATTACAGTGGAATTATATCATTGCAAGGGAGAGGCTGTTCACAGGCACTTCTTCTTAATCTGAGGTTTAGGCTTTATTCACAATTTCTACTATTCTTGTTAAAGTTGGGAAAAGGGGAAAAAAAGTCCTCAATTAAAGGAGGATGGAAGTATTGCATTGAGATCAAAGCCAGACCACTATGAAACCCTTCAGCTGCAAGAAAATAACAATTCCTACAACAAAACGTGGTCACCCTCTGATAAATACCATCTTTGATGAATTTAATTAGAAAACATTTATTTCATCCAATCATCTGGGAGTGCTGGAAAGGTTTCCCAGTTACCAGGACAACCTAATCCTCTTTTTTTTTTTTTTAAATCTTTATTTTTCCTCCCCCCTTTTATTTCTCTTATGTCACTTTTGATCACATCATCTTGAAAGGAGTTTTTATTATTTAGATATTCAGGCTGGCTTGATTGAAAGGCTTTTTTTTTTTCCCCCCCAAAGTTAATGTAGTTTGTGGAGCTTTTCTTGCTGAGTCCTCCTGCATTCATGCCCCTCCTCAGTGGAAGGTCAGGGCCAGGCAGGTGAAGCAGTGGGAATGACAGAGGATGCTGCAAAGTTGGAGCAGCAGCAAACAAGCAGCAGGTCTCCCTTTTTTCCCCCAAAAAAAGCTTCTTTCCTGCAGATCAAGTCCTTGAGCTGCCTGCCAGAGGTTTTGGGATGTGGGACGTGGTGTGAGGCAAAATGAGGGTAGCTCAAAGTCTGATTTGGGATGGTTTCCTGGAAAACCTCTTTTTCTTTCTCCTTGTCTTTCCCTCCTTACTGTAATACTCAGAACTTCAGGCTGGGATTTAGTTTTAATTGGTTAAGAAGCAAATAAACCCAGAAGAAGTCAGGCACACAGAGCTTTGCATCCCTGACCAAGGTTGGTTAAGCCCAAGTAGGTGCCTTGAACCATGAGGAGTTCTTTGTGGCAGGTCCATCCATGTGCCCTGGGAGCAGGTCAGTGGCTGGGGACTTGGCAAAACCCTGAAGGACCCAAAGTCTTCAGTGCAGCCACCCTAAGCTGGGTGAAACCCTGGCCAGGTGAGTTGGGTCCCAACCCTTGGGTGGATGCCACAGATTTCTGGGGTGTTCTACAGAAGAGGGTTATCAGTCACTCCACTTGGAGGATGTAGCTGGTGCTGGGGTGGAGCTCTGGAGTGTTTTGGTGGATGGATTTGAGCCAGCAGAACCATCTCTCTGGCCCCCAGGTTCAGAGGCTGTGGGTAGCCAGGGTGAGTTTTAGGAATCGCTGGGGTTGGAAAAGGACCTGTAGGATCATCAAGTCCACTTGCAGGGATTCAGGCAAGGTGTAAGGGGGAAAAAACTTTATCTAGGGGAAAAAAAACCCTTATTTAGTCCACCATGATGAGGATTTCACTTTGCAGTCATGAGACAATGCAAAGTGTTAGTGCCTAGCACGGCGCCAGGACTTGTATACCTCCCAAATTCTTCTTCTCTTTAGGCTGGCAGACTGCAGCCCCTCAAGCAGCAACTGTGACTTTAACCCCCCCCTCAAGGTCAAGTCCTGGCTGTCCCCAAGGAGCTCCTGCTCAGGCTTGTCACCATGTCCCTGCTGAGCTTGTGAAAGGAGCAGCATCAGAAAAACCCCTCGCTGGCTGCGCGCGGTGGGAGATGCTCCATTAGTATTCACAGGGTGCAGTGTCAATGCTAATTTTATGATTTTATTTAGTTTTTTTTTTTTTTTTAAATGTGAATTGCATGCCTGCATAATTTTGGAAGGAATGATCCGAGTGTATTATTTACATCTAAAACCCTGGTGTGGGGAGATGGAGGTCGGTCTCTGCTGGTGTGAGGGTTTTCCACCCCCCTGGCGTCCCCACAGCTTTGGGTGACCAAGATATTTGTTTCTTATTCAACCTAGATAACTGGGGGAAAAAAAAAAAAAAACACAAAAAGCTACAAAATACCTAAAAAAGAACTGTAGCTGGATTGCAGGGAGATAATTTTGTTGATTAGTTTTGGTGCTGTTCCCACGTTACACAATGTCACACAAATCCCAGTGCGTGGCCAGCCCAGATGTTTGATTTTGTTTTTATGGCTTTTACATAAGATTGGGAAGGGGGAACAGGTTCTGCTCTCATTTTCCTGTTTTTTTATGAAGTATTTGGGAAGCTCAAATGGTCCCCTGCCAGATGATGCTTCTCTGCCTGGGTCATGGTGCTTTGCATCAGGCCTTACAGCAGCACTTGATGGAGCTGGTGGACTTTTTACTCTTCCTCCTCCTATTTTGAAGCAATTATGAACCTTGTGTCCTCTCCAATAATGGTCCAATGTGGTCTGGTTTGCACCATTGACTCAAAAATTCAACTAAAATCCCTCTTTGCTTTTATCTCTGGTGGAGCTGTGAGGAAAAAATGAGTAGAAAATATTCAAAGACCCAGGGTTGGGAGTGCTGGAGGAGGCTGAGACTCAGGCTCGGTGCTGCTGAGTTGTTTGCGTGGAGAAAAGCAGCAGATAATCAGATTTTCAATCTTAATACCTCTGAATACAGAACTGTACAATTTGTTTTCTTTGCATTTACTTTGAGTTTTAAAATTTCCATCCACCTCGGTCTACAGGAGAGGGTTTTTTTTCCTCTTAAAAAATAAATTTCAAATATGAAATGAAGCTCTGAGCTCACTTTGACCTGCAAAACCTGGGGGAGGATAAAAGATGAATTACAAAAAAAATCTCCCAGGGCTTGGTGCTGGAAATAATGGACCAGTGGGTGTCAAAAGACTTGAGGTTTGAATCCTGCCTTTGTCCAGACTGGCCAACATGATCTTGAGGAAAATAATTTACTGACTCTTTGTAGATTTTAGACCCTCTATAAGTCTAAAAGAACTGTGATAAAAAGGTTTCTATGTCTCCAGAGCTTTATTGATCGTCCTGCCAAGTCCACTCCAGGTGGGCAGTGCTGTGTTGTGGTCTCCTCCTCTGCAAACTCTGCTTGCTGCAGAGGTGACCTGTGGATGTGGCACTTGGGGAAGGTGTGTGAGAGCTCAGAGCTCTCCTCGAGCAGATGTGACTTGGTGGGAAGGGATGAGTCTGGCCCTGGGAGGAAAAAGCAAGAACAGGAGAAAGTGAGTGGACACTTGGAGCTGGGAGTGGTGGCCCAGAGGGCTGGTGGAGGTGGCTGAAAGGCAAACCACCATGTCCTAGACCTCCACGGATGCAGATCCTCCATCATTTGTCCATGATGGAGGGTAGGAGCATCTTGAGGGATGATGCTGGGCAAGGGTGAGAGACAACAGCCAAGCAGAGAGGGTGGCTGGGAAGGACAGATGGCCAACAGGCACTTGTGTGCAACAAAAAGTTGGGTGCCTTAGGAGGGCTGAGGTCCTCCATGGGGATCTCAACTCACTTCTGGTCATCTGGCCCCTAATTAAGGGAGATTTTCAGTCCCTTATCCTGGAAGAAGGAACCTCCTCCAGCTAAGCCCAATTCAATGGCATTACTAGGGATGATTTTGATTGGCACGATCCAGATTTTACAAGTTTTTTCACTTCAGCTTCTGTCAAAACATATGAACGACTCGAAACGCTAAGCCTGCCTCCAAAATGCAGAAAATATAATTAAAAAGGGACTTTGCATGTCTTTCAGAGAACATTTAAATGCTGAGGGTGTTGCAGCCTTTCATTTCAAATTTAATAGTGCTGAAGGGGTGAGACGAAGGATGGGGGTTTATTTTTTCCTTCCTTGATGGGAACAAACCTGTTAATGGACTTCATAAATTGATTTTTGTGTCTTACTTTCTCTAATCAAACAAAACTATCTAGAAAAGCCTTGAACAAATGTCTCTGTGGCCAGTGTTTGAATGAGCAGCACCCTCCTCTGTGTCACAGGACCGGCGTTTGTTTGAGAGAAGCCAAGAACCCAAATGTTAATAGAAATACTTTCATGAGCTATTAATTTGAGGCAGACCTTTGCCCCAACTCAACTCCTGAGTTTGGCTTTTGGGGGCAGCCCAGATGTTGCAGCAGCATGGCCAGGTGTGAGGACCAGCCTCTGAATGTGGTAGGGACCAAGGCTGGTGGAGCCATCTGCTTTTATTACAGGCAGTAGAAAGAGAGAAGGAAATGGGAAAATGACTAAAGGTAAAGTTGTCCTGTTTTAAGGGACTTGTGAATGTTTCATATGCTGCTTTCATGACCAAAATCATGAAATGGGCTTCAAAATGATAGCCAAAACCCCCAAAAATCTCATCCTCTGCCACCCCTGAGAAGCTAACCCCATTAAAACCTCCCGACCTTGAGCTGTTAAGATGTTCATAGGATCACAGAATATTTGGGTTGGAAGGGACCTCTAAAGGTCAACTAGTCCAAAAGATGTTCATAGAATCACAGAATATTTGGGTTGGAAGGGACCTTCTAAAGCCATCTAGTCCAACCCCCCTGCCATAAGCAGGGACATCTCCAACTAGATCAAGCTACTCAGAGCTTCATCCAGCCTGATCCTGAATGTCCCCAGGGATGGGGCCTCCACCACCTCTCTGGGCAACCTATTCCAGTTGTGTCACCCTCATAATGAAGAACTTTTTCCTCACATCTAACCTAAATCTGCCCTTTTCTAGCTTAAAGCCATTCCCCCTCGTCCTGTCACTCCAAACCCTTGTGAATAGTCCCTCCCCTGCTTTCCTGTAGGCCCCTAAATTAAGATGTTCCTTTTCATCTTCAGCTTTGTGGCTCATGCATTTTTGGGTGAATAAGACCACGTAGACTGGAGGTTTTGGGAAAAAAAAGAAAAGAAAGGTGATTTCTGGCAGACAATGGGATGGTGATTCCAGCTCTGGAAGGGTGCTGTGAAAGCAGGAGCTGCCTTGTGACACTAGCTCTTATTTTTTTTCAGTCCTGATTTTTTTTAGCTTAACTCTTTGCACGCTCTTGACCTACTGGTGGTCTCTTGCTCTGGGGCCAGCTGTTGACTTTCAATGTCCTTGAGCACTGGTGGTCCTGTCCTGATTCCCAGGAGACTCATGATGTTTTAGCAGTGCACTGGCCACGTGTCTTTCCCCAGCCTTCACACCCTGAAGGGACATTTCCCTGAGTCAAGGGAGACAAATCTTCTCTCCTAATATTTGACAGCAAGCTGTTAACCCAGTTTTATGGAGAATCAACAAAAAAAGAGGTGGTAATCTTTTCTAGCTTACTTCAAAATGAGATTAGCAGTTCCTGCTGCCTCTTTGTCTTGCTGGTTTCCCTTGTAATTTAATCAATAGCATTGATGGGTCAGTGATGGCATGTGCAAAGCTTGGGGGCTTTATTTTTGGCCAGGAAG
>NW_008611412.1:0-2135 GCF_000691845.1 Merops nubicus
CTTGAATATGAGTTCTAATGCCACTTAGGCTAATTTAACACGTATCAATAAGCAAGATGTTCAAATGTGTACTACACACCCTTATTTACTTGCTCTGTCACATGATTAAATCATAATCATTTAATGCATTTAATCATGCAAGTTATGGATTTGTTTTAAATATATCTGAGACTGCTTTTAAGGATTGTGTTACATGACATGATATTATAACGGATAATTATACTTATATCATTGCATTTCATCAGCATGCTGAACTTTGGCTACCTGTAAATCTCACACAGCAATGGGAAGGTCAGAGTGGTATCGCACATTTAGCACGCATTTTACAGGATGAGGCTGCCGAGCGAAAATGCACCAAGTGTTTTCTGGGATGGTTAATATTTCCCATAATTTCTGCAGTAATTATATTAGCCTCTGCTGCCGTGGCTACAGCCTCGTCAGCCTCGTTAACACAATCTGTTCAAACTGCTCATGTTGTCGGTTAAGCCTTGTCAAATGTCACTGCAGAACTGCAAACACAAAAACGTATTGATGAGGAGATTATGACTCATTTACAGGCCTTGGATGCAGCAGTCTTATGGTTAGGGGATAGGCAAGAAGCCTTAAAAAACCCTTTATGATCTTGTTATTTTTGGGTATAATCTGGAGTTTTGTAAATCGACGAAATCAAACTCAAAAACAAGTTATGACTGCTACAGCTCCTGTTAATGTAATTATAAGTAAGAAAAGGGGAAATGCGGGGTTATCTAGCAGACAAGGACTGGGAAAGTCTCGATCTGCAGTATGAGAAAAGAACAAGTAAAAACAAAGAGAACATGCAGCTGTCTGTAAGAGAAACTCACTGATAGGAGACAGAGTCTGCAAGCAGACAATAACTGCCAAGTGTGTTGTTGACTGAGATGTGGTAGCGTGTGAACAGCGCGTGATCTTTTGGCTGATTTGCTCTATGACGGCATGCTCTTTACTGATTGGCTATATGTCAGTATGCTCGCAATCTGAACAGGATAAATGTATGTGTTTGCTGCTTGATAAACTATTCACTTGCTTTGCTAAAATGATTCACTTGCTCTGCTCTGCTATCTGTGGGTCTGTGCCCTCATATGCCACAGATGTCATCATTATTTCAGTAAAAGTACAATGAATTAAGTACTGGATTGAAACCTATCTATCTCCCCAGTCCTTCAATCCACCAAAATCCACCTTAATTACTTTAAAAAATGTTTTAATTGACTGTATGGAAATCCAGGACAAAACCCTTTAGAAGAGGGCAAAGGAAAGAAAAGTGTCTTTTTTCTCCATCTAGCTCTTTGATACCTGGAGGGTAGCAGTAGAAACTTGGAGCAAACACTCTTTTTATCTCTGTCAAAGTTGTGGGAATAACATTGCTTAATGATTGAAAGAATTTATTGAAGAATAAAAGTACCAACAAAGACAAAAGGACCTATACAAATTATCTGGCAAACCGCTGCTAAATTTTACATGCTCAGGGCTACTGGTAATTTCCCATCTTAAAAAACAGAGGGGGAGTTTGGAGGGGAAGGAAGGAGAGTAAAAAAAAAATATATAAATAAGCCCACTTCTTTAAATAGCTAACTGGCTTGGCCTGAATTGTGTTGGAGCTAAGTTCCTTTAGCAACTGGCACTGTAATATCTGTTGAGGGTGTAGCAGAGGACTGAGACCAGTTTTCAGAGAATCTACCTTAACTTCTTTGGCTCTCCCTGGCATTCTTCCACTTGTCAGCGAGAAATACACTGAAGCATGAAATGAGAGAGTGCAAAGGCTCCTGCACTTCTGCCAGCTCCCTCAGTATCCTTGAGTGGATCCCATCCAGCCCCATAGACTTGTGTGCATCTAAGTGGAGCAGCAGGTCACTCACCATTTCCCCTTGGATTATAGGGGCTTCATTCTGCTCCCCATTCCTGTCTTCCATCTCAGGGGGCTGAGTACTACTATTGAAGACTGAGACAAAGAAGGCATTAAGTACCTCAGCGTTTTCCTCATCCTTAGTCACTATGTCTCCCCCTCCATCCAATAAAGGATGGAGATTTTCCTTAGCTCTCCTCTTGTTGCTGATGTATTTATAAACATTTACTATTGTCTTTTATAGCAGTGACCAATTTAAGTTCTAGTTGGG